>NC_056748.1:881191524-881204024 GCF_019279795.1 Protopterus annectens | reverse complement strand
CACTGGGTCTACTCTTAAGGGAGTGTTATCAATGCTGTAATTTGCAGGGGTGGTTGTCTTCCAAACAGGTATAATTATGCATTCTTTTATATTGAGTTTTAGGGCATGGCTCTGGCACCAGTTATTTGTCTGTGTCAGACCCTCCTGAAGGATAGCTGCATCTTTGTGGGATTCAGTGATTTCACCCAGCCTGCAGTCATCAACAAATCTGGTCAGCCAAAGACAATTTACATTTGCTTTGACTTCAGAGAAGTATATACCGAGCAGGAGAGGTCCCAGTACCAAGTTCTGTGGGACACCACTAGTAACAGGCCTCTTGGTGGAGGTTGAGTCCCCCATCCTAACTTCATGTGTCCTATCTGTGAGCCATTTTGCTATCCATCTGGTGGCATTGGGATTTATGCCTAAATATTGTGAGTTTGAGTTTAACTAGAAGGCAAATACATTTATCAGCTACAAATTGTATTTGCCTTCTAGTTAAATTCAAACGCACAAATTTGATGAACCTGGCTTCTATTTAAACTCAGACTCACACATTTGATAAACCTTGTTCCGAAAGTATAAACAGCTATTATGTGCATTCTAGTTTTATGCTCCCCTACATGCAATTACCCATTAATCATTATTACATGAGATTTTAGCATACATGGAAATGTGCAATCAAGTCTGCTCACCGTTGTTTCATATAGTACAAACAAATTACTATAGTTAAGAGACCATTACTTGGAAAGGTATGAGACAGCAGTTCTTGATGGAACCAATGCCTAATACTAAATGCAGCTTTAGTAAGTCTAGATTTGTTGAAACCAAGTAAGTTTCCCAAGAAATCTGTATGGCTGATGTAAGAAAGAAGTAGGCAACCCTGTGTTGAATGTGGAACACTACCATCAGCACCGCCAAATTGAATTCCTTTACAAAACTATCTACTTACACTTAGTCTAATCCGCCCATATGTTTACTATAAAACATGTAACATTTACATCCACCTAATTAACTATAGCTTTTCACTCTACTATACTTATACTAATACTCCCTCTTAGCCCTCCTTCACACTCACTGCTGCACATGAATATACTGTCCTTACACTAGTACTTACACTAATACTACCTCTTAGTCCTCAGTCACACTCACTGCTGCACATTAATATTCTATCCTTACACTTGTACTTTTACTAATATTCCCTGTTATTCCTCAGTCACACTAACTGCTGCATATTAATATACTATCCTTACACTAGTACTTATACTAATACTCCTTCTTAGTCCTCCGTCACACTCACTGCTGCATATTAATATACTATCCTTACACTAGTACTTATACTAATACTCCCTCTTAGTCCTCAGTCACTCTCACTACTGCACATTAATATACAATCCTTACACTAGTACTTACACTAATACTCCCTCTTAGTCCTCAGTCACACTCGCTGCTGCCCATTAATATACTATCCTTACACTAGTACTTATACTAATACTCCCTCTTAGTCCTCAGTCATACTCACTGCTGCACATTAATATACTATCCTTACACTAGTACTTATACTAATACTCCCTCTTACTCCACCATCACACTCACTGCTGCACATTAATATACTATCCTTACACTAGTACTCATACTAATACTCCTTCTTAGTCCTCCATCACACTCAATGCTGCACATTAATATACTCTCCTTACACTAGTACTTACACTAATACTCCCTCTTAGTCCTCAGTCATACTCACTGCTGCACATTAATATACTATCCTTACACTAGTACTTATACTAATACTCCTTCTTAGTCCTCCATCACACTCACTGCTGCACATTAATATACTATCCTTACACTAGTACTTATAATACTCCCTCTTAGTCCTCCGTCACACTCACTGCTGCACATTAATATACTATCCTTACACTAGTACTTACACTAATATTCCCTCTTAGTCCTCCATCACACTCACTGCTGCACATTAATATACTATCCTATAAATGCCTCTTATTAACTTATCTGTCACTGATATGTTAAACTAAATATAGGACTCCTGTTACATCAGTACACGTTATACTTTTCTTTCACCCAGACCCTAACATAATCCAACAACCAGTGGTCATCCAATGAAATATGATATTAACTAGAACTGCCAATGTTTTCTTCTCCTTGTGTCTGACTGTACATATATTGTATTCCTGATTGCTTGCACTTGTATTGTAATTTTCTGTAATTTACACATTTTTGTAATTACTTTCATTGTATGTATATTGTCTCTACTTATGTTGGAACTTTTCTCCCCAGGCCTCCACTGAAAATGAGTTCACTTCGGCCCAGTGGACTTTCCTGGTAAACAAATGCAAATAAATAAATAAACAAATCATTGAGAGCATGAGTATACCACATTGCAGATCAAACTTGTGATACAGTAGGAGAGATATCTGGGCACTACGTACAGCTTACAATAATTCAATAATTTGTCAGAAACAGTGTATGGCCATGCATCCTGTTATGTGTTACATCCTTATACCATATGCACCTCTTCACAGCGTTAACGTACTGTACTAATCTCTATAAAGGGGCAGATAAGGATGAAAGGGCGATGTATGGCAGTCTGCCATCTGTTAATCGGTTATCTATAGTAGCTGCAGCAGCAGCATGGGGCAGTTTTCTTCAAAGTACTTGATAGCTGATTGATGAATTTGCCTTCTATTTAAGCTCTAAAAACCAGGATGTGTTTATGTACAAGTACAGCAACGATGTAGCAAATTAAGATGGTCTGCATAGATTTCAGATTTTAGATGGCAACAAGGTCATGTACTTCAATATCAAAATAAGAAAAAAGGTATCCTGAGGAACAATTATTGTAAAAGAGAAGACAGGATCAGACTAGCGAGTGATTGCATTGACTCACTCAGGCAAGGGTGCACATATGTACAAGATCAGACCATTGAGATTTAAAGAAACATTGCTAGTTTTAGATTCCTGATTTAGGAAGTAAAGCTTTGGAGACAGAATTTGCTTTTGAGTAAACACATACTTGAAAGGCTACCAAGTAGTCAGCAGTTAGAGAAGGAATGTCGATCAGCGACTCAGTTATATAACCCTGCCACTAAAAGAAGCACTTAAAATATCATGCAGTGTGGCAGTGTGTAAGCAGCCAAACATGCTAAATCAGTAAAGAAAGGGGTAATATTTAGATTACTTAAAGTAATGTAAAATTAGTAGTCAAAACTGAAAGAACAAACCTGCCAGGGAAAACCAAAAAAAAACAAGTTATCTAAGACAAAAAGTAAACAAAGGAAATCTGTAACAAAACTTAAAACAGATAATGCTAATTATGGCAAACAAAGGTGCTAGATAGGTGTAACGAAGAATAAACAGAAAGAAATATACAGAAACTGAATTTATTTCATAAAGAGGTAAATGAAAGCTGTTAGGAGCAGGGAGTATCATACTTGTTTCAAAACATTGAGAGACATGGCCCCTGAACATGATACAGTATTTTGGCAGACCATTTCAGAGTCACTGAACAGATGCTTATAAATAAATGCATTAACTGGCATACATTTATATGGCCTCAGTTGCACTATTTTGACAACTATATATAGATTTTAGATAATCCAGACAGTGAATTTGTTATATTTAGCAATATTTAGCAAAACTTGATTTAACTTAGACTTATATTGGTCACTACCTATTTTGTGTCACCTAAATGTTGGTCTAATGTTTCAGATAAATGCTGCTTTCAAAGTTAGACTGCCATGCACATCAGCAAACTGACAAAAATGTTGCAACAGTTTGTGTAATCTTAGAAGAAACAAGTTAATTATTAATTGTGAAGTACTGTACTATGTGGCTTCCTCATTTCCTAATCAACATGACAACGATTTTTTGTAGTACAAAAGTGCTTTATGCCTGTGGAAGAGAACAATAGCCATATGATGCAAATAGGACTGCTAGTTTCAAATGTTGTTGGCACAATGAAGAATAGTAATAGGAAGGCTGGCTCCAGTATTAGAAGCAAAAGTATTTCTCAGCCATATATGCATTTTTTTGCTACATAATATTTTGAATCTTCCTTAATTATACTTTTCAGTCACAGGAGATAAGAGCTGTGAAACAATAAATACATCCAGCGTGACCTCTTTAGTCAGTGCTTCAGGCATATATGTTGGTTTTAACTAAGCAGCACAACTCTGCAGATATTTGTTTTATTTTATCCATCTGTTAACCAGATAAACTCACTATGTACAAGCCCCTTTCCAGGAGTGGCCTGGGAGAATTGTCTGGTTAAGTTACTTGCTCAGAATCACATGGGGACAAATGGAAGCTGATGGCATCAAACCCTGGATTGCAGGATGAAGCTCATTAGACGTTCATAGCCTTAATCCTCTCTACTAAAATGCCAGCCATCATGAACTCACATTTCTTTTCTTGTAAATGACTGACTTGGATCTTTTCATTTCTGATTATTTTTAACCTTCTGATCACTTACAAGGCACAGAGGTTTAAGTGGTGGTCAGTCTGGACTCCTGACCATTCTTTCCCTGTAAATAGTACAAGAGCTAGCAAAAGAGTCACGTAAGTACAACCATACCTCTCAGAGCAAGAAATCTGGACAAAGCCATAAATAAAAGGGGGACAAAGGCCCAAAATATTAACAAGTTTTAAATATTGCTCTTACAAACTTAGAAAGTTGATAAGAATAACAGGTTCTGCATTATCATGAATTTTCTGAAGGGTATGAAGTCTGAAACTCAATTGTCTGTCATTATTTTTAACTTCAATCTTTAATGATTTGCCACTAATTTACCACAAAACCACAATTTTATGAAAAATTGACCAAAAATATGAGGCGCAAATCTGGACATTCTTTGAAAATCTGTACAGTTGGAAGGTATGAGTACAACTCTGTAACCAAAACTAAAAAGGTGTTTGCATGTAGCTGGCCCTTTTCTGAGTACTTTTATCTTTTTTCTTTCTTTATTTTTATATCAAAATAAAAAGGAAACAGCAGTGGGAAATGTTTGCCTCTTGCTGCACCCCTTTTTTTTTGGATTGACTTTTTTTAAATTTGTCTTATTTTTTTCTTTGTGATATTTTCATGATTTTAAAAGATGCACTGTATTCATGACTGTTTCATTTTGTAGAAAGAAAGTGCATACACTTTGCATGAGGGTAACAGCTTCTCTGCTCTCAGTGTAAGCATTAACGTTTTCAGAAAAAGCACTAAGCATCTCCACTGGCTCTGCAGTATGAGAACATGCAAGCACTGTTAAGAGACTGTTTTTTCTAGAAGCTGCTTATTCATTGTGGATGCAGCAGTACATTGCAAAGTTCATTAAGCTGGCCTTCAATTCTTAAGGCTGACCAGAGCAAAGGGGAAGGCGACATGTGAAGTGACATTTGGGACAGTTATGTCTAGTATACCTGTCTAAAAGATAAGAAAAAAACGAAGCAACATCTGCTAGACGTTGTTAGGCTCCCTAACAGACTTCATTGTTAAACAGAATCATTCATCCAACATATCAGATTTAGTCATCGTTCAATAGTCTAGTATGCAGTGATAGCCAGTGTTTACCATTAAATGCAATAAAGCATTGAAAGTGGCAAGCTTCAGTCTGATTGCACGTGTCCCAAAGTGTTACAAAAGGAACTCAGTTTACAGCGGAGTCATTTGCAAGCCTGTTATATAGGTGTAGTGTTGGAAACTAGAAAGGAAACACTCTTACAGTATGTTGCTCTTATTTCTTTACCTATATTTTACATACTGCATATGACATTAGTGTCCAGGGCAACTTGCTAATATGAGAATACACTGCAAATGAAATATATGTAGAAATTGTAATGCTCCCAGAACCAACAGTGAGGGACTCACTTAAAAATACACTTATCTAGGGGCACCAAGCTGTCCCTGAATAGAATAAAAAAAAAAACAAAGCCACAGAACAAAACAAAATACAAGGCAACTATTATGCGTTTGTTTGTTTGTCTTTTTGGCTTTTCCCAGTAAGGGGTCGCCACAGCGGAACTCCGGTCCTCTAATGATTGGCAGTAGATTTTTTTATGGTACTGAGTTGCCAGCCCGATGCCCAACCTTCTGAGAAGGCACGCCCATTCACGCATGTCTTTCGGAGGCCACTCAACCACGGGGAGACATGCAGATTCCACACAGAAGGCACTCCCGCACACTAGCTGACAATCAAACGGGAGAACCTCTTGCTGTGAGGCAACAATGCAACAGCTGTACCACCGTGGCTTGAAGGCAACTATTATGCATAAGCCCAGATAATTTCTCAGATAATTATTTGTGATAGCGTGCTTATCTGGCTATAGTACAAATCTCTACTGAATCACAAGGCTGAATGTGTTGTTTTGTAATTATGACAATTATATAGTAAATGTAATTCAAACATTTTTAATATATGGAAAGCAATTATTTAGCATTGAGAAATGTCAGATATCACATTTATGAAAATGAATGAAGAAAAGTTTATGGTCTAACTATTGTATCAGCTTACTGAAAATACTTTTACAAAACGGTATTTACTAAGTTAAATATATGTGTATATTACCTTCATATAGTTTTCATTACTTTATATAATATGTTTAACATCCTGTTTTTGCTACCAGACCTCATAAACAAAAGTAGGTCAAGACTTGAACAATAGGGGATTTTGCATATCAAAGGCTATACCTACTACCAGGATATAAAATGCCAGTTTAGACTGGTTCTGAAAAATTGATATGTATCCCATTTATACGCCTGTCTAAAGAAATCGAGTCATTATAAACCTCCAGTCAAACTAGTGAAAACTGTCCTCATCAATCCACCTGATTAGACTGAGGTCATTATTTATTTATTCATTTTATTTTATTTAATTGATAACATAACTGAGATTAGCTTGTGGCCAGTTTCTACAGGCTTATGATGCCCCGTGGCTATATCTGTTTTCTTTAAGTATGCATTCAAAGTATCTTTCTATCACTTCTGTTAACCAATCTGAGATTAATGATCTATGATAGTTATAATCAGATGTTCATATACCCAGAGTTCAGTCCAGTGGAATTAAGAAGGGATCATTAGTGCATCAATGCTGGGGACTTTTGCCTGGGTGAAAATACTGGTATTATTATGATGGCCATAACCACAGATATGGAGAGTTTTACTGAAGCATCTTTGATGAGAACATTGGTATCACCGTGATGGTCCTGCCCAATGACACGGATGATTTTTCCAGAGACATTCTTGATGGAATCTCTAGAGGTTGTGTAAATGGTGTTTGTAAGTTACTCTTTACAAATCCAAACAGCAAGATAAGCAAGCAATAATGCCCTACAGGGTGGACTCTGTCAGGGAATTAATGCACACCCAGGGTTGTTGTCATGTCTGACCTTGCACTCCTGGAAAGGTGTTAATTCCTTGATAAAACCCATTCCTGAGGCCATTATTGTGCTTAAAGAATTGGCTGTTAAATTATTTTGTACTTTTTTGTATTTTTGATGTAAGATGGTTCCTCTCCATAATGTTTCAGAATTGTAGTTTATGTAATTGTTTTTGTTGTTGTTATTGGAGGAAGCATTTTAATACTGAATTAACATGAATGGCACAGGTAAAAAAGTTTCCAGGATATCGTTGTTCATTTCAAGGTGGAAGAGAAGAAGCATTAGGATCTAAGATAAGTAGAAGAGTAGTGTTGTGACGTTTTCTACCAGTTCAAAACAGCATGATGTTGGATTTTTGAGTATTAACTTCTACTTTATTTGTAGCTAGCCAATTCCAGAATAATTAGAAGTCATTTTGAAATGTTTGCAATGAGCAGAGTTGTTTGTTAGAATTAGTCAAAATTATGTCATCAGCATAAAGTAATGTCAGAGTGAGGACTATCTGCAGGAAGGAAATAAATCGTAACTAAAGGAAAGAGTAGTGGTCAAATGGACAGAGCCTTGTGGGACTCCTTTGGAAAGGTGATGAAGTGTGAGGTATGTTGGCCAGAGAAAGCTCCTATTGCCCTATCACAACCATGGTTTTTGAACCATGAACATTCATTGTCAGAAGAAGACTGAAGTTTTTTGTAGGAGTATGTCATGGTTAATGTCAAAGTTTTTTTTTAAGCTTAGAAATACTGCAGTAGCAAAGAGGTTATGATTTGGTTTGTAAATGTATTACTGCACTTGCTCTACATTTTTGACAGAAGACATGCTGCTTGAAAGAAAGTATCGGTGCGTCTGAAAAGGGCTTGTAAATCTTTTATTTGATTCGCCCAAAAGTTTTTTTGGGTTGTTTAATGGCCTCAGAATCAAGTAAGTTTTTATTATAAAGAAAGCTCTTCATGAGCAGTATTTCCACCAGAGTAATGATTTCACTTCCTTTACAACATTGGGTCTTATTAATTTATGTGTCATTGTTTTATCGGTCCCTCCTCTGGGAATGAAGTTTATATTGACTGTTCATTCAGTTCAGTTGGCAATGGTAACAATGTCAAACATAGAATGTCCACTCACTAACAATACACACAATCACTAATCAAAACGCTATTTAAAAAGTTAGGATAGTCTGCACAATTTAGCATGTATGCAAGAAAATTGTATATGCATGACTGGTACTGGTACAATCAATGCTATATGGTGTGTGTGTGTGTGTGTGTGTGTGTGTGTGTGTGTGTGTGTGTGTGTGTGTGTGTGTGTGTGTGTATATATATATATATATATATATATATATATATATATATATATATATATATACACATGCATACATATAGAAGCATTATCAGCTTCCTTTTTCCCATTTTGTAAATGGAGTTCGGTGTCACATGAACAGTAACCACCTCTTTCAAGTCAGTGCTAGTATCCTACCTTTTTTTCAGAGTCATGTCTGACTGTCACAAATATTCTTTCACACAGTCCACCCATCTCGTTGCTAGACATTCTTGAATCTTTTTTTCACCTTCTTGTCTCCCCTAAATCCTCATTAGTATATATTTTCTGCATGTGTCCAAACCTCCATAATTTGTTTTCTGCGACCTTCTCTGCAATTGGAAGTACTTCGGCATTTGCTCTGATTTCATAATTTCATCTGTCGACAATGTGCATACCACACCCATCTCAGGCCCTTTATCTCCACACTTCTAGCTTCCTCAGCTGCTCTGCCTTCACTAAAGAGGTTTCTGCACCATACAGAAGTACTGCTTGCTCTACAGTTTTGTAGTTTCTTTTCAGCTTCTTTGGCATTCTTCTGTCACACGCTACCCCTAACAATCTGTGCCAGTTGGCTGCAGCCCCTTTGATTTTAACTTTGACCTCCTCTTTCAGACTTCCATTGTCCTCAACCTCCCTTCCCGGGTACTTGAAGCTTCTTCTGACTTCCTTTATTTGCTGCCATGACATCTGTCTTGTCTGCTGTCAGTTTCATCATATGTACCTTAGTTTTGCATTCTGTTCCTCCACAATCTGTGTTAGTTCTAGTTTAGAGTCGCCTTATAATACCACATCATCTGCATACTGCAGCTTTGTTGATTGGTCCCACTCAACCTGTTTGCCAGTGTAGTCCATTATTAGTATGAACAGCAGTGGGTGCAGAGCTGAACCCTGATGCACACCCACTCCCACTAGGAACTCCTATGTGAGTCAGATCACTGTTGTTTGTACTTGAGTCATCAGGTCCTTGTACATAGCCTGTACTAAATCTACAAGTGTTTCAGGACTTTGAATCATTGCAGGACTGCCAGAATCAGCTTTCTTGGAACTTTGTCATATGCTTTCTCCAAATCTAGGAACACCTGGTTGGTTTCTTTCCTCATCTCTAGCTTGTTCTCCACTATCTGTCTCAGTGCAAACACTGGTTCTGCTGCATCCTGATCTGAATCTGAACTGCTCATCTTCCTTTCTACTAGTATGCACACTTGTTTATCAATCACCCTCTCGCACTTTCGCATACTGCGGCAGGAGTTTGATATCGCTACAATGTGCACAGCTGTAAATATCCCCTTTGATTTTGTACACTAGGATGCTCATTTTCCAGTCATCTGGGATAGACCGTTCTTTCCATACTGCTATGAGTACCCTCAGAATGCATTTTCCCCCCTAACTCACAAAACATCTTGATCATATGTAGTGTGACCTCATCTGAGCCTGCTGCTTTCTCCAGCTTCATTTTCCTTAGTGCTGTTCTTACTTCTAGTGAGATCTCTTCTTCCTCTTCATCGTAGGCTGTGTATAGGGTTAAACAGCTTCTGTTTTGTTTTGTTTTTTAATTCAGAACCTGCTGGATGTACTCCTTCCATCTGACTTTGATGTCCTGTGGACTGGTGAGCAGGTCATTGCTGACATTCCTTATTAAGTGCATCTGACTATTTTTTTATCTTTCAATCATTGCCTTGCAGTCTCATGGAATTTCTTTGTGTGATCTGAGTGACTTTCCAGAAGATGGTAGGGTGCCTCTGATGCCTTGCTCTATGCTACTACAGCTTCCCTCTTAGCCTCTTTGGTAGCCAGACAGTATTTTAGCCTGGTCCATATTTTCCATCTCCTACCTTTTCCTGCACTCCTTTTTTCTTTTGATAACTTCATAGAATTCTGTACTCCACCATTAACGTGCACTACCTGACTCAGTCCCATATCTGTTCTACAGTCTTTACACATGCGGTTTTGAGATGCTGCCACTCTTCAACTCTATTTCCTTTTCTTCCTGATGAGCTACAGCCCTAAGTATGTCATTGAACTCTTGGGCTTTCACTCCAGTTAACATCCAGGTCTTTGGCTTAGCCTCTGTTAATCTTCTCTGGCCACTGACTGCAACTGATTGTGGCCACCAGTGGTTAATGTTGTGACAGAATGTTTTTTTTTTTCTTCTAGAGATGACTTTGCAATCTCTGATTCTATCCTAATGTTCTTTCATTCCTAGGAGGAAGTCTACCTGAGTTCTATATTGAAAACTCTTGTGTGTGATCATGTGATTGTCTTCCTTGATGAACGGTGTATTGGTCACCATCAAACCATTAGCCAGACAAAACTCCAGAATGGCCTCTCTTTCTTTACTCTTGTTACCTCCTCCATGTGGATGCAGGCAATCTTTATATCTTGTTTGATCTATTCTGACATGAGCATTCAGGTTTCCCATTATCACCACCAACTCATGTTTTTCTGCTTTATCATGCATGTCCTGCAACTGCTGCCTGAAAGCATTTATTTCCTCACTGCCATAACTCAGATATAGAGCATAATTTAAGATTATTAATACTGCTCTATTTTTATACTAGAGTTTTATTGGCATGAGTCTATCACTAATTCTGATGACATCCCTCACTGTCTTAAGGAGACTCTCCTTCACTAAAATTCCCACACCATTTCTAGTCTGACCTCCCCCCGAGCAGTGCTTTGCTGCACTGACTTTTCACTTTGTCTCCTGGATAGACAGGGTGTCCAGTTTTCTCTTTACCATCATGTCATCCATTTCCAAGCTGCATCCTATCACTGAACTTATATTCATTGTAGGAATCTACAGCTCATGTTTTCCAGATTGAATAGTTGTGCATCCAACTTTCACTCAACAGAGCTATCCCAGGTAAGCCATGCTGGGAAAATGGACACCAGCCAGTAAAATATTGACTTAGGGCTGTTGGGTTTTATGGCAGGTACTCAGATGTGTCCCACCTCTCCCATTGTTAGTATGGGGTACCTGTTGTAGTTTGGGTCCTTAGCCCACTAATCACTGGAAAATACGCAGGCCCATTTTTGGCGACATTGGTTCACATAACCAAATTGCCTACAGCCAATTTTTACATCATTGGATGGCTAGCCCTGGCATAGCACATAGTCTGTAATGTATTTTCACCAATCTAGAGTATACTGTGCACAACAGTTAATGTTTGAGGATACTGTGCACAACAGTTAATGCTAGAGGATACTGTGCACAACAGTTAATGCTAGAGGATACTGTACATAACAGTTAATGCTAGAGGATACTATACACAACAGTTAATGCTAGAGGATACTGTGCACAACAGTTAATGCTAGAGGATACTGTGCACAACAGTTAATGCTAGAGGATACTGTGCACAACAGTTAATGCTAGAGGATACTGTGCACAACAGTTAATGCTAGAGGATGCTGTGCACAACAGTTAATGCTAGAGGATACTGTGCACAACAGTTAATGCTAGAGGATACTGTGCACAACAGTTAATGCTAGAGGATACTGTGCACAATAGTTAATGCTTAAAGTGGTTGGTACATACAGCTCCCCCTCCCCCATGAAAGGAACCATCTAGATTCTGTGCTGTTGTCCATGAATCCACTCAGTTTTGAATAAGCATGTTTTGGGAGGTGGAGGGACTCTCCCAGAGACATGTGGAACACAAACAAGCTCTACACAGGTATTGGCCATATATACATACATATATATATATATATATATATATATATATATATATATATATATAGTGACATTAATCTAAACTGCATAAAGTAAAAAAAAAAAAAAAAGCCTAAAACAGGTAATATTGACAGCATCAATATTACACTAGTGAG
>NC_056748.1:881071524-881186524 GCF_019279795.1 Protopterus annectens | reverse complement strand
GGGACATACAACTTGAATTTTGCAACAAACACTAAGTGAGGTGTAATGTGCCACGTCCAGGGCTAACTTTCTATTAAAGCGACTAATGGGCTGAAATATTCTGCACTAAACATACTAGCCCTACTATGAAGAATATTGGTAGGTGGCATTTTAAATACAAGTTTTTTTTTGGGGGGAGCAGCAATAATACACTCAAAACAATAACTAAGTAAAGGAGGAAAAATGTTTCCCCAATTACAGCTTCTACAGACCTGTGTAAATAGATGCAATGGATATATAACCCAGACTCTAGGGAAATAAAAAAAAATGGAACAAATCCTTTCAATCCTGGTTCTAAGTTCCAGGTGAAGAACAATGCAATTACAAAACAAGCAATAGCTCACTGCAGTTGCACAAAATGTATGGGTTTCTGTGGAATCATAAAAATCTGAAAGAAAAATATTAGCTTTCATTTGAGATAAGAACCCAAGACCTACAACATTACATACTGGTGTCATTGCATTGCTATTGGACTAATAAGAATTTCTGGACAGATGGGTTCATAGGTAGGCACTAGGCTATTGGCCCTAGGGCCTATACAAGCCCAGTCAGAAAGTACCCTGGCTTCTGCCACCCAAGAAAATTATTTTCCTGTGCCACTGTCGAGCAGAGCCACAGAAGTGATCCCCGGTGTTGAGTTTTTCCTTAAGAGACTCATTTCCTTTTTTCTAGGAAACCCTTAACATGGTGACATACTGACATGGTGACAAGGACAAATTACAAACACACACACACACACACACACACACACACGCACACACGCACACACGCACGCACGCACACACACACACACACACACACACACACACACACACACACACACACACACACACACACACACACACACACACACACACACACACACACACACACGCACTTACACACACACACACACACACACACACACACACACACACGCACACACACACACACACACACACACACACGCACGCACACACACACACACACACACACACACACACACATACACACACACACACACACACACACACACACACACACACACACACACACACACACACACACACACACACACACACACACACACATACACACGTACACTCAGGGGAAAGCCTTGAACTTAGAGCACTTTACTTAAAAAAAATTGCCAGACCAGTCAGCAAATGTATCTAGCGTGGAAGGCTGGACTTCCTACTAGCAGCTGGACTTGGATGTAAAGCTTGGTTAAAGAAATAAGACAGTATCAGCTGAAACTCTTCATTGTCATATCCTCTAATCTTGTTGCTGACTTTAACATACAAATCATGGATGCATCTCTACAAACATTAAGTAGACAGACAGATTTACAACATCACAAAGTGAATCCCTTTCAATAGCAACAAAGTTATTGTTCACAATATAGAAGATTATGATGGGGTCTCCAATTGTAACAAGTATATCATTTGTTTGAGACGTGGATGTCAAGAAGTCTGTCTTGAGAGTGAAGCTCATGAGGTGAATCTTGGCATCAGTGTCAAGAACACGTAATCATTGCAATCAAAGTGCCAATCATAATTCTTTTTAGTGCATAGAGATTTATCTGTTTCATCAACTACAAATCAGCCAAATGTAAGACTTATTAAAACACAAACACAATGTGTTCTGCCAGTTTTAAAAGTCAGTAAAGCAGTGGGGAAGTGGTTGATGTCATTACGTATTCCTTGTGTAAGGGAAGCAGCTGAAATCAAAATAGTGGGCGTACTTTAGCAGACAGTAGGAGTTGAAACAAAGCTGTTTCATGTCCTACTGCTGTTTTCTGGTCGATACTGTCTGCTTTTAGTGCAGATATAATGTTAACAATTGCTAAGCGCCCCTCTAAGCATTGTTACAGTCAGGTCTCTTGCTGCACCCTGAACCTGGATGTAATTTACCCATTTACTACATGCGCTACAAATAAATAAATAAAAGTTGATGGGATGAGGAAGACTTGTACTCTGTATTCCCACGTGGGCAATTAATATTCACCACAATTAATCAACATATCATGTTTGCCATGGAAATGGCGGTTAAACTCACTATTTTATGATGAACATCCATTTCAGTTTAACTGCAAAGCTCTGTTAATGTCTCATTAAATGAGATTGCATTCAGAGGGCTCTATTTCTGAATATGTGAATATCTGATTGTATATACACAGGTAACCATGAACAGAGACTCCAAAGTGAAAAACGCCCACAAGCTCTACAATGAGATTATAAGGCCATATGTCTACACTCGTGGGGGTTCTCCCCAAAAGCAGGCAGAGAAACTGCTAATCATAAACACAGACAGATACTTTCAGGTATTCAGTAATATCTTCTGAAATACTAAATACCATTGTTAACCTATTCCTCAATTTCCAATATACATTTTATCCAAATCAGGGTTTCAGATGCAGCTGATTCTTACGACTGCAGGTATTAATTATCATCACAGAAAGTATGGACAGAGGTATATATCCAACATATATATGGTACCACTAAATCATGGTTTAAACCAGGGGATGTCATAAAATATACTCCACAAAATACAGACCCTTTAAGAGGGCCTGTGTAAGAGTGGGAAATTGGGTGCTGTTTCTGGTGAAAAAGATAATTCACTCAACATTCACAATTTGTTTGCATAACTTAAATTATCACAACCCACATGGCTGGTTTGTGAACACCTAATACGGAATAAGATGGAATTTAAGATAAAGCTGGAGTGTCAATCACCACCAAATACTAGTAGCCAAACAATTATTTAGTTATATCCACTATGTACTCCCAAAGTCCTACAAAACTGTTTACAGGATATCTTAATCATAATAATTATAACTGGGACACTAAACGACAGCAATATATGATAGACTCCCTAGCACACTAATCTTTCTATTATCTGGTTGAATTGCATTCCAGTCCAAACCCACACTCTCAGGAAGATGGTATACTTGACTGGACATGTATGTTGAGATGAGAAATATATAAGTCAAATAGTATCGATTCCTCTGTCCACCTATTGTTTCTTCCATTAGAGCACATACATCAAAGGGCAGAGTAATCAAATTCAGGGGTAGAAAAAGACAGGAGCAAGGCCATCTTGAAGAATATTCTGAGATGTACAGACTAATATCAAGTCAAAAGCAAAGGGATTGCATTGTGGCATTGGAGTGTTTTTTGTACCTCATCAGACTAAATTTACTTTATTAAAACCAAAACCATGAAAGATGTGTCTGCTCTTTGGGTATCACCTGAGATCAGGCAACCACTTTTGAAAATGACTTAGCATGGAAGAACTAGAAAGACAACAGTAGGTTAGATAGTACTTGTGCTGTTGTTACTTGTGAAAACGGCCAATAAAGCAAAGGCCTCCATCCTCAAAAAAAAAAAAAAAAAAAAAAAAAAAAAAGTGACTTGCCTTAATATGAGCCTCTGAGGTAAACAATCGTCAGGAAGAGGTAAGCAACAGGAAATCCTCAGGTAAGTATACAATGACAAGAGATACATAATCCCAAAAAGATTCCTTAACACTTTGCCAATTTTTCAGTATAAAGTTCAGATGCTCAGAAATGGAGAAAATATGTGATACTGGTATGACAAATGAAAGCCTCTATAGATTTTCTGAAGATTTTCACTTCAATGAGGTAGCCATATTGAATGCAGAATAACTGTTTTTTAGAGGTAACATGCTACCACCAAGCTGGGTCAGATGGCCTTTGCCCAAAATGTTTACAGGCACTTCACACCTTTATAAAGCACAACTGCTGCACATTATTAGTGTCTCATGTTATACAGCAACATTTTGCAGAGCTGTAGAAATTGACTAGATTCATAGTTTTACATAAGAAATGTCCAGGAAAAAAAAAAGAATCCTTTACAGTGACTTTGCTACTCTCTCCATTGTCAACAATCTTACATATAGCTGTTACCACTTAGATTAGACAATATGTTAACATCTAGTCTTCAGAAATATAGATCCATAACATTTCTACTGTCCCTTCTACTTCTCTCAATAACTGACTGCCCTTTGAAGCGGAAAATGAAGATTTAAAAAGGATCTTTCTTACCCTACTTAACTAATTTTCTTGTGTGAATCTTAACTTTTTTTTACAGAACCAAAACAAAAATAACAGTTTAGGAAAGAGTAATAGTATGGGTTCAATGTTATTTAGAGAACATAGATTTTAGAGTTGTCTCAGGCTGTCAGTATTCGTGTAAACAACCAATCAAAAAGGGATACCACAAGTCCATTTGCTAGTGTTTCACTACTTTATTATTCATAATTGCTCTTCCTTTTAGCATCATCTGTACTTACTGCATCTATTATTGGAAGATATGGTCTTTCAGCTTTAAAATCCGACAAAAAATATCTATTAAATTTAAATTTGTTTGCTGTTGTCTTGAAAATCTACACCTGAATATACATTTATCAGAAACTAAATATCTCTAATTTAGGACCTATAAAAAGTTGGATGTTGTCAAAGAAAATTTGGAGACTATTGCTCCTGACTGCTTTCATACAAAATCTGAGGAAGTCTAGAAATGTTTAGGAGTATGTATGGATACTTTCCTAATATAATCCTAGCACATAAGCAAAATAATTTCCAAGACAATGGATATACTTACATCTTGCAGCAAAACAGACAGAATTCTATCAAAGGAAATAGAGGAACCTCTGGCTAAAGGGGTGATTCTACTCAACATTGAGAATTTGTTGTCAGTGCTTGCTAGGACATCTAAGAAAGTTCAGGCAAGCTTCAGAAAGCCCAAAGTAAATTAATCTGCAAGACTAAATCATGATATTTATCTGTTTTCCCAGAGTCGACTTTTTCGTTGACCTTAAATATGGAGTGTTATAAATTACTTTTTCAGAATCATTAGACTAAAAACATGTGGCAGCGCCCTGAGATCAACAAAGCAACTGACAGAGGCCTTGTCATTCCTGTATAGGCACTCCAGAACACTTTCAGGGCATTTTAAGTATTAGGATCTGAGTATGAAGTGTACTCCCTTATGAAATCAAATCACTGCTCTATTATTTAAGCTTTGCAAAAACAATAAAAGTTTAACTCAAAGCTGAAGGTGCTTGTAAATGTGTGAATAGAGTAAGATAACCAAAAAAATGTAAATTTGCAGCACAGTTTTCATTGATACTGTTGGCATTAGATGGGTTTGAAGGCATGAGCAGGAAGTGATCAGTTTACATGTAACATAGAAGATCAAACGTTTTATGAAGTTTTGTATAATTACAAAGTCTGTCACTTACCTAATACAGTACTGATGTTACTTTCAAGCACATTGTTTATTTGTTTCTCTTATGTAAGAAGATCAGGACTGAAAAGGACTAATGCATCCATTTGACTTACTTGCAAATTAAATTAACTCAGATAGAAAGATAGATAGATAGATAGATAGATAGATAGATAGATAGATAGATAGATAGATAAATAGATAGATAGATAGATAGACAGACAGACAAATGTCACAGCAGACTGTTTAAAGACACACACACATTCATACACATAGCGCAGTGGTGCAACGGTAGTGTTGTCGCCTCATAGCAAGAGGTTCTCCGGTTCGATTTTTGGTTGGGATGCCTCCTGTGCACAGTCTACATATCCTCCCTGCGTTCGTGTGGGTTTCTTCCAAGTGCTCCGGTTTCTTCCCATGTTACAAAGACATGCAACTGGAGCATTTCTCCCCGTGCCTTAGCTGAAAATTGGCTTAATTCCAAGTCGGACATTCCCAGTAAACAAATGTTAAATAAATTAAATAAATAAACATCTAGGAGCAATTAGGAGAATCACAAAAAGTTTTTTGATATATGACTGTAATAAGGAGATCCCTGGCAAAAGTTCCACAGCCAGTATGTGTAAAGTTCACATTTAAAGGAATACAGATGGGAATCAGACTGCAGAGCCAAGTCCTCCAAGGTAGCAGTTCTAACTGGGATTATAGATAGGAATCAGCAGAGCCATGTCCTCCGAGGTAGCAGTTCTAACTGGAATTAGAGTTGGGAATTAGACTGCAGAACCATGTCCTCCAAGGTAGCAGTTCTAACTGGGATTGCAGATAGGAATCAGCAGAGCCATGTCCTCCGAGGTAGCAGTTCTAAATGGGATTAGAGTTGGGAATCAGACTGCAGAGCCAAGTCCTCCAAGGTAGAAGTTTTAACTGCTCTTCCATTGTGTTACACTTTGTTAACCTTGTTGTTCAGTATAAGAAAGCAACTATATGTCTAGAGATACTACAGTTTTAAAACTGTGTTAGCCCCTGACCATAATTACAGACGTAAATTAGTTACTTTTGCCAGAAGTGTAATGTTAATTCTCAGTTTTCTTATTGGTACAGTCAGTCATCCTGCACATAGTGCTGCAGTTTTTCTCCAAACATGTTTGTTAAACACTTGTCACAAAACAGCAGCAAAAACCTAAAACAGCATTTAAAGATATTAGGCTATTGACTGTCTCACAGAGCCACACACCAGATACACACACACACACACACACACACACACACACACACACACACACACACACACAGACACACACACACACACGCGCGCACACACACACACACACACACACACACACACATATAAATTCATTTTCATGAAGAAGTATTTCTTTCTGGTACTTCCTTCTTATTTCCACTCTACCTTCCTACCCTTGATTTCATAGTTTCATAGGTTCATAGGAGGTTAATAGGCTAACAGCCCTAGAGCCCATAGAAGCCTTGCCATATTTAACCAGAGTTGCTCCAGTTGTCACTGGTTAGGTGCATGAAGTTCGCAGAGGTAAGGGTCTATGGTAGTTAATACCAACTTTCTATGTCCAGAAGCGACATGGGCACCATGTCAGGAGTGAATTTGCCGTCACCCATCCATTGATAGAGGTTCATAAGAAAACTTTTTATTTTCATTTTCTTTTGATTGATGGCTAATTACTAGGCTAGCTTTCTTAACTGGCCATTGCAACCTTAACCAACTGTATTTTGTGTCCATGAGTCAAACACCTTAACTATTATACCAAACCCCAATTTATTTTGTCACCCACATTTTACTTTTTCTCAATCTTTTCTTCAATATATATTTGCCTTCTACTCAGATTTCCTGTATAATGCCTTTCTCTTGGTACAGTGCTCAGTATAATGTCCTTCCCTTGGTGCAGTGCTCAGTATAATGCCCTTCGCTTGGGTCAGTGTTAAGTATAATTCCCTTCCCTTAGGTCAGTGCTCAGTATAAAGCCCTTCCCTTGGTACAATGCTCAGTATAATGCCCTTCCCTTGGGACAGTGCTCAGTGTAATGTCCTTCTCTTGGTAAAGTGCTCAGTATATTGCCCTTCCCTTGGTACAGTGCTCAGTATAATGTCCTTCCCTTGGTGCAGTCCTCAGTATAATGTCCTTCCCTTGGATCAATGCTTAGTATAATGTCCTTCCCTTGCCCTTGGTACAGTGCTCAGTATAATGTCCTTCCCTTGGTGCAATGCTCAGTATAATGTCCTTCCCTTGGGTAAATGCTTAGTATAATGTCCTGCCCTTGGTACAGTGCTCAGTATAATGTCCTTCCCTTAGGTCAGTGCTCAGTATAATACCCTTCCCTTGGGTCAATGCTTAGTATAATGTCCTTCCCTTGGTACAGTGCTCAGTATAATGTCCTTCCCTTAGGTCAGTGCTCAGTATAATACCCTTCCCTTGGTACAGTGCTCAATATAATGCCCTCCCTTGGTACAGTGCTCAGTATAAAGCCCTTCCCTTGGTACAGTGCTTAGTGTTACTGCTGCCTTGTGAATTGACATGATAGTGTGCTCCTCTTTAGTCGACTCCCCAGCTACTCACCTTAGCATTCTGTCCATTTTCATTGCAGTGATAATGCACTGAGCATTCTGAGTTAGCATGGAAGAATAATAGCGCTCAGATCTGTTTTGACTTCCATCACACTAAAGCACCTACGCTAACGTGTTTCCCAGATCTAATCTAACAACTTGCACCCTGTAGTTTGTGGCACCATGTACTTTTGGGGAAACTGCTGCCCTGTACCTGTGACTACTGCTGAGTGACATTATTCCAGCTCTAGTGCAATAGCAGACACAAATAAAGCAAGACAAACCTGAGGTATGTGGCTTCCACTTCAAGAATGACAGAAGTTTGGTAAATTGTTTTAATACTGCTATTGGTCTTTAGTGCATTCTGTGATGTCACAAAGTGGTTTATTCATAATAATTATTATTATTATTATTGTTATTACATATCAGGCCCTCATTCCTGGGGTACTGTGTAATAGCAGCAAGTCACTGTTATTCACTCTGTCATAGTAAGAAACATGCTTTTAAGGTGAGGTGCCTAAACAAAAGATGCATATTTCTCCAAAAGTCCTTCCACTTTGTGTGTCCTCTTGTCTTTTTCTCTGAAAACTTGTAAAAATTTCAGCTAAGAATTTCTTTTCTTTTCTCATCTTTTTCTGCACTGCACATTTTAACTTTTCACTTTGGTCTTCAAATGCCGTGTCTTATAATCTGTCTTTAATTATTTGCCTAAAACAAAAATGTGCCTTTGTTTTTCAAGACTTGAATCGCTCTTTTCAGTTAATGCCTTTCTACTCCTTATTAATTTACATAACTCTTTTTATACACAATCTCACATTGCAGATGTTTATAGAATTGTAATGATGATTGGGTTCATATATTTTATGAATGTCCTTCTTTGTTTTCATTTTTAAAGATAGAAGAATTCTTGCAAGCACTATATTCTGATAATTTTACTTTATCATCATTTTTAGTACTTTTTACTGTAATAGATAAAAACAGAAAGATGAATGTGAATCATAATATTATTTGGTCCATTATGGCTGTCACAACGAAAAGCATTACAAAGAAATGAAAATCATCTACTCATTTGAAGATTTTCTCTCATTCCTAAAGGAAACAGCAATTAAAGAAAGCAAAGTAAAAGAACTAAGAATACATCCTAACACACTCTTTAATAATCCTTGGAGTAAACTGATTTCACTTGTTGATCTATACTTGGGAAATAATATTATTAATGACTGAAAGAACTAATGAAACACATAAAATTGTGGAGCTCTAATATTAATATCTAATATCAGGCCTTTGCATATATTGTACATAGTTGAATATGTTTGCTAAGAACTTATTGTAATATTTATAATTAAGCTTACTGTATCTGATTATCTGTCATTTATCTAATGACAAATATGTGGGCTTGGGGTTGTTGTGTAAGTAAAGGTAGGGGGTAAAATCCGCAACATTGTGTTACAGGAGGTGAAAAAGGGCTTTCCTGCTTCAAAATTGGCATTGATATTTGGTGGTATGTTAATTAAGACAAGTTTTTCAGAATTCCATTCAGATGGTTCATTTCAGTGAATCCCATTTTGGTGAAAAAATGTCAGTCCACCATGTTGTCTTACAATTCATGCATGGCAGCCTGTAACTGCTATATCAGAGCAATCCTGACATGTCAAAGGTCATTGTATTATATAACAAATGTATTGCAGATGTGACTGCCATATGTGACTTATTTGCATTAAACGTTTAACTAGAGGAATGCTGTTTCGTGATACTCTGCATTGCACAACAGCTGTGTTCAACTATGTATTTAAAGGCCTAAGCTATATTTTAATATTAGGAGTTGGCTCTGTCAGCCTCTAAGGAAAAAAAAAAAGATTATCATTCTTTTTGAACAGCAATAAGCTTTTCAGAGATAAGAATATAACCAAGTCACTAGTTTAGTACTAATGTCTCAGGCTTGTAACTCTGCAAAGAGAAGTACTTTTTTTCTGAAAACAGTTGATTATTTCTTAAAATTAAACCGCAATAATGCACTTTTTTACCATGCCAGTAAAACATCTGTTTCATGACAGTCTTTGATATTGTGCCTTTGGGTTATTTGCTTTTGTAGAGGAAGGCACAGTATGAATTTTATAGACATTTAGTAAAGTTTTTAGCTGCTTGTGAATTAAAGAACCAGTGATACAGATTACAAAGGGGCTGTACACAGTGTGTCTTGATAAAGTACTAGAAGTGTTATTTGTTTATGTTGTCAAAAATATTTCACTGATGTAAATCATGTAGACCTAAAATTATGTATGTTCTGGTGAATTATTTCAAAAACAGTATATACTGTAAATGAAATATTTTAAAAATAAAGTTAATTTCCCTTTTGTTATTAACTACTTTAGCCTTTTATTTAGACAGTATGCATATTTATAGTGCGTGTAAGCAGAAATCATCAGGTAATATGCTTTAAGTAGCTATCATAGTAGTGTAATGGTAATGCAATGCATTAAATATTCATTACTACCTTTTGTGGTAGTTTCTTTCCTTATTATTGATAACTATTGAACTTTTATTTTATTATATGTAATTCCAGAAAACAGAGCTTTCATTTGCCTTATTAATTTTTATTGATGGTAGGGCAGAATTTTATTTAATTTACAGGTATGACTTTACATTCAGTTACAAAATGGGTAAGGTAACCCACAAGTATAATTTTACATTCAGTTACAGAATGGGTATGATAGCCCAAACTGTGTAATCAAACAGCATCAGTACAGTGTTAATACTATGATTTCCAGTTCAGAGGCACAAACTAGGATTGTACGTTAACAAGAAAGGACTGATGACAGAGGCAAGCAAAGGAAAACAGACAATCTTACAACATTATCTGCATTACTGTACAGTGCAGAATTCAGAAGGAAACACAACAGATTACATGGCAGTAAAAGGGCATTTCACAGGTAACAACTATACTGTGTCATTATTTTGCCAGGTTGCCAGAGGGTGCTATCATGGCCTTACCCATGTCATAGTCAATAATTATATATTATACCAATGAAAATAACTGAGATCATACCATAGATAATTTGAGGTGGCCCATGCATGGAATAAAACATTTAGGAGCAAATGAATTTGTATGTACTTAACAAAATAACTGAATAAATATTGACTCCTGGCTTCCCCTTGTTGATATTTCTAAAGGATACTTAATGTAAAGCATTTGACAAAATAGTAGAAAAAGGTAAGTGGGCTGGCAACTCGACACTGTAAAACTCCACTGCTAGTCATGAGCGGACAGGTGATCCGCTGCGGCGACCCCTAACTGGGAAAAGCCAAAAGAAGAAGAAGAAGTAGAAAAAGGTAAGTGAATTTGTCTTTTAAGAATTCCAGTCATAATGTGATAAATAAAGAGAACGTTAAATATTGAAGTCATTAGTTTTGAATTTAGACACAGATTTTGAATTACTTTCTCTGCAACCTAATGTAGAAATATGGAGCACTGTAGCACTCAGGTGTGAAAGCCTCGTAATATCTCAAGACCTTGTGGTTACTTTGGTGCCTGATAGTGAATTACGTAGTGGTGACCCTCAACAGATTAGCACAGAATCTGAGCCTGTTGTATTGCATTCTTGTAGATGCCAGTATTACACTTCGATCATGAAGCTTCATTAGCATCTGTTAACTAAGTAAATGAAAACCATGTGATTAATCCTCTTTCCATTTTTGATCTAGAAATTATAGTGTCAAACTAAGGAAGAGAAAATACAGTGGCTCTTCAGAGATATGAAAAAATTAGATCTTCTAATTCAGTGGCTATTGATAAAACTCCAGCCCTACTTTTAAATTTGTAATGAACCATGACTTGTATTTTATAAAATTTTAACAAGTTACTAAAGAGAAGAACAGCACCAATCTCCTAGAAACTATCAAATATCAATCTAATACTCAACAAGGACAATAAGCAAGATATAAACAGCTATAGGTCTTGTCAGCTTAACATTTATATTAAGGAAATACTTTGAGAGATGTATTTTTGATATTATATTTACTGATAAAAATAACCTTTCACACTGAGAGCTCATTCAACCCAGATTTGCTAAAGGCAAATTATCCCTGACTAATTTAGTTGAATTAGCAACATCCTTTGTTTGGTTCACTGGAGTTATTATTTATTTATTTATTTATTTATTTATTTATTTATTGACATTTCCAAAGCCTTTGACATACTACCACACTGGACATTAAGTAATTTCTTGGCAAAAATAATATTAATTTGTATTCTGCAAAATGAATTAATAATTGGCTCAGTGGCAGATCCCAATGTGTTTTAATACAAGGAGGTTAGTTCAGAAAACTTGCCTGTACTATTTGGAGTTCCTCAAGGTTCTGTCTTAGTGCCAACTTTATTTAATGTGTTTATCCTTCCATACCTACCAGAAGTAATTGCAGAATAATTAAATATACTGATGAATGTAAAACTGGGTTCATAATCATCAATGATTGACTTTTTGATACTATTAATAATTACATGAATGAGATAGCTGCATGGGCCTCCAACAAGAGTTTACAGTTTTATTTATCTATTTATTTTATGTTTGTTTACTGGGATAGTCTGATTGGGCAGTTGCCCTTTTTCACTGGCAGTCTGGGTGGAAAAGCCCCTGAAATTTACAAAGGATACAACAATTTTCAGAACAAAACATGTACATAGAAGTGTCTCATTCATTATAGCCTAAAAAAGTATAGAAAGGTTAATAGAGTTCATACAGTTGTTGTAAATTCAGTGTAACACAAGTAAAGTACTAATAAACATGAATTATTATTTTTTTGGAAAACCATCTCTTTATAAACCAATTAAATTTAAAATCAGGTTTTGAAGGAAATTGATAAGTAATGCGATCTTGGAATAATTCTAACAACTAAATAGTTATATTGATAAATATGTTAACACAGTCTGTACAGCTGTAATGAGACAGCTTGGATTATTATTAACAATAGCTTGCTAAGAGATGAACAGAGAATGTGCTCATTGTATAGAACCTATGACTGTCCAACTATAAAATATAATAATATATTCTTTTTATTATATGACTAGAAATGTACTCACTCTTGAAATAATTCAGTAAAGATTCACTAAAAGGACTCCATCTGTTAGAGGCTTAATTATATAGAGTAATTTTGGTGCCTAAATCACTATACGCTTTTCTATAGATACGACAGAGGAAAATCAATTAGGGCTTATAAAGCATATAAAAAAGTATTATGTGCATCTTTAAATCTTGAAATTTTGCCAACTCATGTACACATAAGCATAAGAATGTTAATTTTTAAATTCAGATTAATTGAAGTAAAGTATTTGACTCGTTTTTTTCCCTGTAGTATGGAATAAGTTATCTGATAATAATCATAAATTTGAAAGATTGAGCATATTCAAAGATAAGTTAGTTACATGATCTGGTGGCAAAAGCGATATAATCCAGATATGAGGGATTCAGTGTCCATTAATGACCATCAGGCCTGAATGCTGGAAATATGAACCTATGGACTTACAGGATAAAGCTGACATCACATCCCAGTAGTTGTTCACCTGCAGGACACATCTCACTACTCCGAAAGGAATATCAGCCTTAGCTCTCAATCAGGGACAAACCTCAGCAGAATTAGGGACAAATCCAAAAATAATCAGGGACAATCAGGGGCAGTTTTTAAAATATTAGTATTATTAACTTGAGGTTTTAACAGAATAGGAGAATATGAATTAATATAAATTTTTTGAAGTAAAAGAAATCTACACCTCTAATCATTGTCATTATTTCTCAAATTTGGAACAATTTAGCTCCAAAAGTCACCAGTTTACAAAGGATTATGAGGGTTGGAGCTAACATATGAGTCCAAATCATGGGCAGTTGAGAAGTATGGTATCAGCCCTTCAAAACTGCATTACAAAAGACAAATACCTACTTTCAAATACATGTTGTATTTTTTTTTTCATTTACGTGATAAACAAAAGATAATTTCTGAATTTAGGCTTATTATACAAAATTGAACAATTGCATGGATCAGGCTTAGACTGACACATCAGTTGACACCATTCCTACATTTTCTGCATTTGGTCATTATTTTTTATGAATTGCAGTGAAGAAAGTCAAAAAGCTCTTTGTGAAATAGCACTGCAGTGGCAAGTCCTGTGACAGATACTGACAGTAGCAGGTGCATAAAAAAGACACAAGTTATGAAGGGTATTTAGCATATACAAATATTCAGAACTAAAGCATTCCATCCAGAGTGAGAAGTTATAACTAATAAAGCATGAACACATGCATAATTTGTTTCCTGAGAGTTAATACTTCTTTCCATTTGATAGTCAAGATAGCAGCGCAGGTTGTCAAGGTCCAAAAACAACATCAGCATTTTGAACAGCATTGTAAATATATGTCCATACGTTATGTTTTATAATTAATATTCTGTATGATCAGTAATGCATACCTAAGTAAATTGAAAGCATCCTTGGGACTAATCATGGGCCTGCCATGGTCTCTATAAAATGTTACAATAGGTTAAAAAATGAATCATACACAGTGCGTGATTCAGAAGTGTAGAGTATCACCATGTGGAATATAAAGTTATTCCGTGATGCAAATCACAGAATCTGTTGATAGGGTATGGTAGGTTTGTAAAGGGACAAGGAAAGAGAAAATTTATCACAGATATTAAGAATATGGCATTGTTATACATGATTTGTTATAATGATTCTGGGCTGGTATCTGCCATTGTTATACATACTCTATGATAATCATTCTGGGCTGGTATGGGAAGTG
Source organism: Protopterus annectens (assembly GCF_019279795.1). Classification (NCBI taxonomy): domain Eukaryota; kingdom Metazoa; phylum Chordata; order Ceratodontiformes; family Protopteridae; genus Protopterus; species Protopterus annectens. Next base: position 881,171,895 of record NC_056748.1, on the reverse strand, counting down.
TAAGACAGGCAGTGCACTAATGATGATATCATCATGGAAAGTGTAAGACAAGCAATGCCCTAAGGATGATGTCATCATGGGAAGTATAAAACAGGCAATGCACTAAGGATAATGTCATCATGGGAAGTCTAAGACAGGCAGTGCACTAATGATGATGTCATCATGGGAAGTGTAAGACAAGCTATGCACTATGGATGATGTCATCATGGGAAGTGTAAGACAGGCAATGCACTAAGGATGATGTCATCATGGGAAGTGTAAGACAAGCAATGCACAAATGATGATGTCATCATTAGCTTTGCGTCACACTGGGAGCATAGATGAACTTGGAAGACTGACACATAAACACCAAATACAAGCTTACAAAATACAACCATAAATGATAAACAGTGACAGAAGGAAATAAAAAGCTGTCATCAGCACTTCCAAGACTGAATGACCATCTTCTCGTGCTGCCTTTTTAGCAGGCAGAGGAGGTCTGTGCTCTCACCTAATCAAGCACAATTCATCATGTTATGTTTGCTTGTTAGCTATGGAAAAAGACAATTTAAATAAGCCATTTTCTACTATAATGTACTTTGTGTCTGTGAGGTAAATACCTTAACCATTATACCAGCCCCAATCCCCATAGTAAACTATGCTAGCTGCTCTTGCAGGCCATTTAAGCCTAGCCAGTTTTCCAATGGTGAAAATCAAACACTCTACCTTGTGTCTGTAAGGTAAACAACTTAACCAGTATACCAACCCCCAGCCCAAACCCTGTATCTTGTATTTGTGAAATAAATACCTTAACAAGTATGCCAATCCCCAAAATAAAAAAAAGATTATATCACCCCCAGATTGGACTTGAACCCACAATCCCTGGCTTAGGTGGCCAGTGCCCTATCCATTAGACTACCAGGACAAAATGTTTGTATTTCATATAGTACATACTTCTTCCTGCTACTAGTAGGAATGTGGGATACTACTTAGAAACATATGTTTAAAAAACAGAGTAACATAAATTAATGAACATATAAGCACAATATCAAAGATAAAGTGTAAAATGTGTACACTTTAGTGAACTATAATACAAAAATTCTGCCACACAAGGTAATTTATTTTCCTTCTGAAAAAGGAAGATATAAGATGTGCCCTCTTTCTTTAAATATTTTGTGCCACTAGCAGATTGGTCTTGTAGTGTGGTTTTCTGTGTATTACACAGCTTCAAAAACCATGTGCTGATGGGGGGGGGGTGTCAGAAAATTGTGTGAAGGGGTAAATCAAGCTTGAAAATAGGCACATACCTCCAAAAATAAAAAAAGATGCATCTTGTACAGAGGTAAACCAGGCCTGGAAATAAGTGAGTTTCTCCACAATAGGCGCAGTTTAGATGGCTGTCTGTAAATGACATTCCTCCTGTTGTTATGACATATCCTACTCCTGTGCTTGTCACTGGCATGGCATAGAGGTCCTTCTGAATACATTTCTTGAAGGATTTCCTGCTGCTCCTTCTCCAGTATTTTTCCTCTCTATGCAGCACTTGGTGAACCACAAATGCCACCTGTGCTAGAGGAGGGCTCTGTGTCTCACAGTTGAATAAACATTAGCAGCATGACGGCTGCATTGCTGAAGACTTCCACTGTCTTTTAGAGATACAGTTTTCTCTCACTTCCATCACTGCTGAGCTTGTGAGGTTCCCCAGTACTGCATATGCAAAGACTATGTGGCTCATGCTGTGAGCCAAGGGTATGGTCATCCTACCACCCCAGCCATCCCCCAAAACTGTACATTTATAGTTTCTTAGCCACTCCCACTATTTCTACCTCACCTATCGCAAATGTCAAACCAAAAATATTCACTCAGTCCATAAGTTACACATATGGCACTTTCTATAATAATGCAAATACATAGTATTACAGATGTACATTCTTTTTATGCATCTTACACTCCTGCAATCTCCAACACTTAACTATAACCCCAAATTTTATAAAAAAAGAAACACACACACATTTGCACAAATGTTCATAAACTCTACCTCTCATCACTAAAATTCCATTCCTTTCTAAACCAACTAGTTCCTTAATTCCTGTATTTTGCATTACAAATGCATCAGCTCCCAGATTTTTCTCTCTGCAAAAATGCATACCATTTTACCCTTTATGACTCTTGTATTCCTCTTTTTATGCCCTATGCTTAGGTTCCCTGCTCCATTATCACAAGACTAACTTGCAATGGTCTTTGTGCATATCAAGCTATTTATCCAATGGAAAATAGTAGACTCTACAGCAGAATATGAGGAACAGAAGGCTCCTGGCTAGGTCTACTCTGGCTTTGACAGGTAGTCACCCAGCTTAGTTCAGAGTTACTCCATAACATTCTCTCTTGTTTGCGAGTTTTTATCATTCTTTTTCATGTGTTGCCATAAACAATATTAAGCATGCATAGAGCTATACATCCTGTTCACTAACATTTGAGGGGAAGTTCTTTTCATTCTGATTTCAAATAATCAGTGGAAGCACAAACTGGCAATAAGGGTTTCCATTTCTAATCCCTGAATTTAAGTGATAACTTAAAACTGTCACTGCTCAAATCATTCACTCAAATCATTCACAAAAGATACAGAATTATCATTATATTTTACTTTTGGATATTTCACATTGAATGCAGAAGATGTACAAACCAGTAGGTGAATACCATGCATAAAGACTTTGAACTCAGGAAGTTCTATAGTGAATCAGGTGACAGAGGCTGAAAATATTAATGGACTCACAAGCAGTCTTGGTAAGACACCAGGCAGTACAGGAATTGAACAAGACAGCACTTCTCCAAGCATAAATTTAAAACAGTGTCAGATAATTAAAATTCAGAGATACTCATAGGTTCGTAGATTAGTACTAGGCTAACTGCCCTTGCAAGCCATTTTAAGCCTAGCCAATTATCCCTTGTGAGACTCAAACCATGTACCTTGTGTTTATAAGGCAAACACCTTAACCAAAGGCAATGTTATTAGCTGACAGAAGTTGGAGAAGTAAGGCATAGCCTATATTAATGCATACCTTTCTTAATACAAATGGCACCTGCCATGTGACCGTGGTCTATATTGTTCACCGGAATGTCATTCAGAAGACAGGGAATTGTCATGGAGTACGACCCTTGACCTTGCTTGAAGATGTACTTAAATGATGGATGTTATATGATGACAGGAGTTGTGCAATCTGAGCTGACCAATCATATCCTATAAAAGAATGGATGAACCATGAGAGCATAATGCATAACAAAATACCCAGTATTTTATTTTATTTAAATATTATAGTTAACAAGAACAAACTGCTAAATGAAAAAAGAAACTCCTTCTGTTATGTTGCTTTTTAAGTAGCTTTTATTTTAAAGACACCAAATACTCAAGGACAGAAAACTGTATCTTTAACAAATGGAACTGACTTTTTAGATGAAAACCACAAGAGAGTGTAAGTTAGATACCTCTGATATATCTTCTCACTGTTGCTACACGTTCTAAGTATGCACTGACAATGATTCAGTTTATTAGGCAGATTTCTCCTTCCTTCAAGTTGGTGTGACCAGAGAGTTGGTATTTATAAGTTCTGGGGGTGTGGAGGACTTGAATCCCACCTGAGGAGCTGCAGGGTAGCTTCCTCCTATGTAAAAAAACATCTTAAAGTTGATTTTTTTATACTTTTTTTTGGGGGGGTGCAAGATTTTTAGGTGCTTCTGAAGGTCAGTGCTGTGCCTTTTGATATTTTGTAGTAGAAAAAAAGCATGTAGTTCCACATCTGCTAAACCAACAAATGCTTCACAATAAATGAACTGTATAAAATATGATTTATTCCTCCAGTTTTCTTATCACTTACTTCATTAAATACATTTTGGTACTTGCAAGTATGGCTTTGTTTTTATATTTAAGAATAAGGGCTTGGATATTCAGTGACTACCTTAAAAACAGCAAAATCTCCAATTATTTTGCACCTATATTTAACACAGCTTATAAAGCCACATTATTGAGGTATTAAAAAAATCACCAAAGCACACAAATTATTGTATAACAGCAATACTACCTGGAGAGGGACTGGGTTATTCTGTGGTATACGCACTGTAATGTGTTTGATCACATGGGCTTTTCACTCATTGTTAATTGCAGCAGTCATGAGTATAATCATGGCATAACTCACATTCTAGCATGCATTACTGCTACAGAATGTCATATTTGGTCACATGTTCTACAGCCTGATTTTCACTATATTTTTTCAGCATTTTAATCAGACCTGGAAGCAGTGAGAAGTTCCTGAAGTGTCAAGAAATAGAAGTTTCTATTGTTTTTGGTAATGGAATAAACATTACTTCTTTCTACATGTAAAGAACAGTTCAATGAGCAAAAAAAAAAAAAAAATGATTTTAAAATCAGAACAAGATGTCTGCCAATAATGTTGATGCACAACTTCAGGGCTTGAGGAGATCTGAATTACCAATGCTATGTTTATATGCAAGATTATAAAGTGAATGGTTGTATTTAAAGACTTTATGGTCTTAGCATAAAGAATCACTCAGGCGACAACCACCAATAATTAGAAAGTGGCTTTTACTGACCTATTGGCATAGCTTTGTAAAAACTGCTCACATCTACAGGGGAAAGAAGGTATGAGATAACCAAGATCAGTAAAGAGTTTGGTACATACACTCCCTCATCCTAACTTCTACAGCTTGCCAACTTAGCACGCATTCATCCATGAACTGGAAGACTGTCAAAACGGTCACTTGAGCTATTTGTTATCCAGAAACATAACCACGGTTTTACTACTTTTCCCCTTACCTATCTGAACTACAACATTGATATTGAGAATGAGATAGGTATGGTAGTAGATGCACTGTTTAACTCAAAATTCCCTAATACCTACTATACCTTATTAATACTCAGACAACCATGGATCCAATGATCAGATTACTGATTATGTCTGACACATTAAGACAGTGGCCATTGAATGTCTATTCAGGACACAGAGGCAGTTAACTTTCTTGTACTTTGTCACATAAAAGTGGATGACAGATTGGCTTATTTTATTATGCCCAGCAGAGAGAACAAAAAAACACTGGTGAGAGCAGGAGAAAGTTTCAAGATGGGCCTACCTTTGACAAAGAAATTTCCCTGACATCTAACATTTATGAAAGGAAGAGAAAATTAATTAATTTGAAGTAGACATTCTCTAAAATGTGGCACAAAATGAATTTATTGGATATAAAACTGGCAATATTCTTTAGTTACAATAGACATGTGTAGATCTCCTTTGTTGGAGAAGAAGACTTCTCATTATGACAGGGGCAGTGAGGTTCAAAAAGGAGATGAGAGGGATTCCCAAGTAAATCCTTATATATCCGAGTAGACTGTGGGGTGACAGTGCATAGCTCTGGCTGATTTGCCTGGTAGCTGTTTGTCATGTGACAGAATAAAGTTGGGCACATTCAGAAGCAAATTATACAGCCGATCTAGGGGAAGACTACTGCAGTACTATATAAAGTACTTAGCACAGTAGAAATTGCCATGGAGATATATGTGGGAAGGAAATTCTTCAAAAATGAGTTAAACCAAGTATAAAAAAGTAGACAGACTAGCACAGCCAATTTCCATATTTATAATTTCTGGAGAGTCTGGTATGGGAGAAACTTAACCCTTGGCTAAGTCCCACTGGTCAGCTACAATAGGAACCTGCACTCCTTGAACACACTGCATTCCAGAATGTGCCCAAATGGACTAGGAAACAGGATCATACTGGCAGCACTTGGGCAATTGCAGGAAGATGCAGCAGATAAAAAAATATAAGTTATGTACCAACCTTAGCAATAATTCTGCATTGGTATGGTAGGTGAATACCCTTCACCTGGAGGACTAAGATGGGAAGGTACATAGTTAGCCCATTTCATAAAACGTTCCAGGCTACCATAGCCTCTCCATCTTATCCATAATGTACAGTGCCTGAGGAGCTATCATTAGATTACTGAAACCCTCAAAGGCAAACCAACAGAAAGGAGAAACTAATGTAGCAGTTTCCTCTTGACCCAAAAGGCAGGGAAGGAGGAGGGAATGGTGGAGGATACAAAATTGCCAATGTCGATGAATTATTATAGTAAGGACTTCACTTTTGTATCTGACACTGGTAGTTTCATATCCTTCCTCTGTTGGACAAAATCACAAGTTAGCTGCTTACAAGTGAAACTCTGGAGGGAAGACCCTAAAAAATTGGACTCCTTGACAGAACATTCTACTAAAACACAACCTGATAGTGGAGTAATTTTAGGTATAGAAGTTGCTCACTTAGCAACTGTGACCATGCGACCCATGACATCACAGATTTGCATTGAAAAAGTGATAATAAAAGGCCACATGAGCTCAGGATTTTGCAAATCTTCATTCTAAATCTGAACCTTTCGTAACAGTATCAAACCTGTGGAAGACTGAAGCTGCATAACCATTTACTACCTATTAGTTTAGACAGCAAGTAGACAAATACAGAGGCATAGACAGGATAGTGTAACTGTCCATCATGTGTCTAGGATAGTGGCAAAGTAGGTGGTTTCTCTGGCCAAAGGGTGTTACAAGGCAGAATCATAAATGCTGATGGGGCAGTAGTACAGTATCTGTATTGTAGCCATGGCTGAAGACCTTCTTGTGTGGTGTGGTATTTTAACTGCAGCAAGCCACTTGTTACATTTGTAGCAAGCAGTTTGCTACAGCTACAGAGCAACAGAGTGTTGGTCCTCAGGTATGAGAGGACTTTTTAAAATTGTTTTGGTCTTCAACTTAGATTCGAGGGGTGCCAGAATGGAATATAATGTAGTTAAAGTTCTGAACAAATTTTGCAACTATACCTCTCAAATGTCCAAAGATTTGCAGAATGTCCTTGATTTTGACTTTTTTTTTCTCTATTCCTTATATCTATTTTTGGATTTTCTGGTAAATAACTGAGGATCACAGTCAGTAATGTCAGTCATTAATGTCACTGCATAAGGTAGGGCCTTACACAGACCCAGGCAATTACAGGCCCATAAGTTGACCAGCCTCATGTGCAAAGTAAAGGAAAGACTTACCATGGGACTAATCCGTTTGTACATAGAGAACACCCAAACACTGCACCTGTCTCAGTTTGGATTCATCAAGGGCAGGTCATGCTTACTCACCCTGGTGGAATTTGTTTTGAAAGGCCACCAAAGCAATAGAAAAAGGAAAAATGGTACACCCCACATACCTCAACCTGACCAAAGCTTTTGACACAATTCCCCACTCAAGTATAGTAGAAAAGTTAAATAAACTGGAATAAATCCCCCTATGTCACCTGCTGGATTGCCATCTGGATGACAGATAGGAAGGAGGAAATTAAAATTGGGGAATTTACCTCCACAAAGAGACAAGTCACTATCGGAGCCCCCCAGGGTTCTGTGCTGGGATCTCTCCTGTTTGGCATCCTCTTTTCTGAAGTAAAAGTCAATACCAAAGAACACTTGCCAACTAAGTTTGCACATGACTGCAATCTAGGAGCAGTCATTGAATCCCCAAATTAACTATCCTGCAGGGAGGTTTGTCCCAAATAAATCACTAGTGCCAAAATTATGGACTGAAACAAAACATCAAAAAATGCATTATTGTATCCTTTGGGAAGTCAGCTACTCCAGAAGGGTACCACATTGAAAATATTCCCCTAAGAGTTGACCCATTCATTCAGCATTTGGGAACTTATGTGGACAATGATCTAACTTTTAACGGGTATGTCCGTTGTTGTAACATAGTCCTTCTTTCTTGCATAACGTATTATCAAAGGGATTATGTCCAGGTCTAGGGATGTCATTGTCCCCCTTAACAGCCATCATTAGGCCAGTCATTGAGTAGTATATCCACTTTGGCATGCAGCTGTCCAGACACATGCAACAACTGGAATGCCCACAGAGATACTTTACTAAAAGGACACAAGGCCTAAATAACATGCCCTACATGGACTTAGTCAAAGCACTGTCACTATACTAGGTTTCCTAAAGACTGCTAAGAAGTGGCCTGTGTCTTGTATACAAGGCATCCTTCAACCAATACTGATGGATTTACTGTACATCACCAAGTCAAATGACATGTTAATTAGTCAGTCTAGGAATCTAAATTGTCTGAAACATAAAAGAATGTTTTGGAGGGACATGTATATATCACAGAGGACATGGATGCCCTGGGACAGACTCTCTAGCCATATAAAAGAAAGTTCAGCACTGTCCATATTCAAACACAGCTTGGATCTATGGATGGGTAACATAAAATTTACCACAGGACTGTACCCTGCACTACTTATATATAGGGTAGCTCCTAAATGTGTAATCCTATGCATGGGTCTCATCATATTATCTGTGATATGATCCCATTTATTCTCATTAGGGTTAATATAAAATTATCACCCATGGGATGGGTAAGGCCAATCTCTAACTAAATGGGATAGGTTCACTGAAGCACAAAAAGAGAAAATGGCCAGGTGTAAAATGGCTCTCATGGGCTGCTATCATAGTTCTGACCTGCAAACCTATTTGGATTTCATGCTTCAGATCAGAAAATGAAAGTTGATGTTCAATCTGTTGTTATATTGACTTTTTAAGTGAATTATCCCTAATTTTGGGCCTTTGTCCTACCGTCAAAAAATCTTGAGTAAAGAAGTTGATTGGTATGATTACAGGCTCTTCAAATGGTCATAAAAATTGAGATGACATCTAAGCTGGGTAGAGGTAAGGGTGTGACAATAGAGAGGGACACCACTGGTAACTAAATATGAAGGGTGTAGCACCTGTAAATGACTTAAAGATGCTGTAACAACTAAAACCATTAAGTGGAAGAAGCCAGACCAAGGGTTAAAAGGAAACAACTTTCCAAAGGGCAAAAATATTTTGAGGTCTCTGAGGAGGAATGCCACCTAAGTCATCCAAGGAGGCTGCAATAGTATTTGCTGTCGAAAGACAAATCATGGCAAAGAACAACATCAAAAATATCTGAAGAGTTGAAGTAACAACAAAGGGAAACCAAGCCATGGCAGTATATTCCAAACAATTTTTTATTCAAACATATGCGCTTTCATTTTACTTATTGTAAAACTTCATCTGATACCATTTTACTTAAAAAAACACTTAAATACCTGATAAAATCATGTGTTAGAGTAGCAGACTGTAAGATTGCATAAACTTGCACATACCCATTCAAGCCTAATAGCCATTCTTAAAGAAATAGTTTTTATATATGAACGTAAAAGATATAAAATCTTATGTGTTCCATTCATAATACTCGACTAGTCAGTACATACAATGATCAATATAGGCTGAAGAAATAATAACTCAAACTTGAAAAACAAAAGATAAAAAGAAAAAAATAAACCTATAAAAAGTCCAGGGTCACCTTTTATGTGCCTTTAGTTTTAAAAATGGGGCTATGCTAACTTGTTCATTTAGACCTGGCCAGTAATGAGCATTCCAAGATAACTGCCAAAATAATTCCCTTATTTCCAGCATAATCCACCATAGGCCCCCTAGGATTAAGTTTTATTTTCTACAATATTGTGAATTTAAAAGCATGCCCTGGGTGTTCCATGACATGCTTTGATAGTGCATTTGTAGTCTTTCCCTTCTTTATCTCGTAAAGGTGTTCATAAATCCATTCACTCAACCTTTGCTCCATCTTGCTGATATAAAATCCTTCACAATCCCTGTATACTGCTACATAAACTACATCTGTGCTTTCACAATCTACCCTATCCTGCAACTGATGATCACTATCTCAAAGCCAGGGACTGAGTATTTTGTACTCCTGTAGACTGCCACTCACACTCCAACTTGAATGCGAGTTCAGCCAAGTAGCTGTCGCTGCACCTTACCTAAACACAGCATTCAAGACTTTGCAAAGTAAATACAACAGCCATGGCGATGGAGTATAGATTAGAGTTCCAGGCAGTGATTGAGAACAGGATTAAGGTTTAGGGAGAGGAAGTAGAGTTTAGGTTTAGGAAGTAACTGGAGAGTTTAGGGAGGCTGAGTGTAGTTTTAGGGTTAAGGAATAAGACTTTGGTTAGGAACTGGGTGGAGTTTTAGGGATAGACGTAGGGGTCAAGTTGGGGTATACAGTTTAATAGAGTCAAGTTTGGGGAGAGCTATGTAGTTAATTAAGAGTGAGAAAGTAGGAGGTAGGACACTTGGTTTTTAAGCCAAGTGACAGCGAGAAAGTGTATTGTGAGCTACTATCATGCAAACACTTGTGGTAGACCTGTTTCCCATGCTGATTTTTTGATCTTTGGGTGAGTAATAGATTTTGATTTCATGACATAAGATTTCTAGAAGAGATCTAATTCTGAAGTATTTTTTTTGCGTGGGACATCTGAGTGGTTTTGTAGGAATTTGTGGATTATTTTGAATTGGATGTCAGTCAACATGTGAGGTAGCACAAGCCTGGGCAGTTTCTTAACGGTTGGCAGTGGTACATTCTGATTTGCAGATTGCAAGCAAATTTGGCTGTTTTATTTTAAGCAACTTATAATTTGTTGATTAGGTTAATTTGGATATTGGTTAGTATATTAGAGGCATATAGCAGAATAGGAAGTAATAGTGAGTGGGTGGTAGTTATGAGTGCTTGTTAGTAAGATAAGGTTTGGTTTTATAAAGTAATCCAATTTTTTGTTACTTCTGTTGACAGTATATTTGATATATACAATAGGACAAAACAGAGGACCAAAAGTGTTCCTGCAATGATAAAAACTATAATATCTGTAACATAACACAGATAAGTGCTTTCACGTTGTACACGGTGCTTCCTCAGATCATTAAAAGACTGGTTATGGGAACATTTGATTGAAGAAATAATATGATAATCAATAAGGCAGGCCAAGTTTCCCGAAACTCTTCCTTATAGTGAAGTTCATGTTTTGTCAGCTCCTGGTAAAGAATAACATCTGGCTATATAAAATGTGAGACCATCTCAATAGCAGAGTCTGTTGAGGTAGAGTCCTATAACATACACACCCTAGCCTGATATTGACTAATAATAACAAAATGACAGCTTTGAAATATGTCATATGACAAAATCTTTTAAGTGGCTTTGTTAAGGTCAAAGTATAACCTGCTGTGAAAGTAGAAATTGTGGTTAATGCGTTTAATTTAACTATGATGGAAATTTAGCTTATATTAGTAGCACAGAGGAGTTCCAAAAATATGCAGCCATTTTTTTATCTCTGTGCTGTATTACATCTGCCTTGGAAACAAAGGTATGGCAGTAACAACTAGATGCTATCCGGAGGTACTGTCTGTATGAACCAGTGTAGTTTCTGCTATGTTTTCTGTTAAAAATACATAATTTATAAGTTTATTTATGGTTTATTCCAGTCAGTATAACTGACCAAAGTTCAGTTAGTCTTTCAGTCTAAAAATATAATATAGGCAGTGAAGGCCAAAGTATGAATCATGTGAATTCCAGTAGAAGTTGTGGATGTTAACTTCTTTATTTTAATTATTTAAATTTTCTTTACCAGGTTTTTCCAGTGGATTGAAGACTATTTTTAATGAAGGCTCAAGGAGGAAAGTACTAACACAAAATTACAGAGATAATGCTGAAATCTCCAACAAAATAATGACATAACACAACAATGTTATAAAAAAGTTCTAACACAAAATTACAGAGATAATGCTAAAATCTCCAACAAAATAATGACATAACACAACAATGTTATAAAAAAGTACTAACACAAAATTACAGAGATAATGCTGAAATCTCCAACAAAATAATGACATACAACAATGTTATAAAAAAGTTCTAACACAAAATTACAGAGATAATGCTAAAATCTCCAACAAAATAATGACATAACACAACAATGTTATAAAAACAGAGATAATGCTGAAATCTCCAACAAAATAATGACATAACACAACAATGTTATAAAAAAGTACTAACACAAAATTACAGAGATAATGCTGAAATCTCCAACAAAATAATGACATAACACAACAATGTTATAAAAAAGTTCTAACACAAAATTACAGAGATAATGCTAAAATCTCCAACAAAATAATGACATAACACAACAATGTTATAAAAAAGTACTAACACAAAATTACAGAGATAATGCTGAAATCTCCAACAAAATAATGACATAACACAATAATGTTATAAAAAAGTACTAACACAAAATTACAGAGATAATGCCGAAATCTCCAACAAAATGACATAACACAACAGTGTTGTATGTTGTAAAGTTACTACACCAGTACAGTAAATTTGATTGGTTCACACCAGATTTTAAATCATAAATATAATCAAAAGTAGTATGTGTCATGTATGACTAAGGTAAAACATTCAGGAGTTATCTTTCACAGTTGCTGTTGGAGATAATACACAGTTATATATTATTGTTAAATTTTGGTAAGTTGACAGTTCTCTTAAAATCATTGTGTAATTTACTTCTGATACAATTGCAAGATAAACCACCCCCAACTGGCTGAATCTTCTTGTTTATTTTATTAAATAACCACTAGAGGATCTAAAGCACCCAGAAGTATACAATTCGAGAAATTAATGGCAGAGTGTACAATTGGTAGCAAACTGTAGTCTGAAGGCCAACAGAATTACGAGTGTTAAGTTTACTTTAAAAATCAAACCAGTTTTGGCTTGTAGTAACTAATTCAAGTCTATAGCACCTTTATGTATACTTCTACTTAACACCCATAGCTCATTATAGGTTCATAGGTAGGTACTAGACTATTGGCCCTAGGGCCTATATAAGCATAGCCAAACAGTACTCTGGCTTTTGCCACCCAAGAAAATTATTTTCCTGTGCCCCTGTCGAACAGAGCCACAGAAGTGATCCCAGGAGTGAATTTCCTATCTCCCATCCAGTCGTCAAGAGATTTCTTGGAGAGTGCTAATGAGAAGCTTTGTTTGATATAGATAGGTAGTTTGTTCCAGAGTATGGGAAGTCTCTGGGACAGGAATCTATCCCTCCAGCATGCTCTGTTTATTGTGGTGACAAGGTTTAGGACCCTAGGGCATGTAGCTTGGAGGGATTGGGATTTCTTTAAGTGGAGCATGTCCAACAGCTCTGGGTTTGACATAGCTTTGTATGTTAGGTAGAGATTGCCTCTGAGTAGGCGATATGCGATGGAGCAAAGCTGGAGTTTTTTGAGACGGTCTGCGTAGGGCATCTGTTTGAGAGGTAATCCTCTTTGTGAGGTATTTCTGCGGCCATTCCAGTTGTTGTAGATGTCTTGTGAGGTACATACCAGAAGGGGCATCATACTCTATAATGGGTCTAATGAGTGACGAGTAGAGGGGAACAATGACCTCTTTTTTCCTGGATGAGAAACCTTTTATGATGAGGTGTGCCACGTAGAAGGATTTCCTGACTACTGTGGCAATGTGATTATCAAAGGAGAGACTACTGTCCACCTTTGTCCCAAGGTCTCTTATCACACTTTTGATGTTTAGTAGACAACTGCCTATGTGATAATTCATGGGTATAGAGATTTTACCAAAAGGGATGACAATGCACTTTTTGGCATTGAGCTTGAGGCCATGGCTTTGACACCAGGCATCTGTCTCAGTGAGGCCCTTTTGTAGGATGTCCACATCATTAGTAGTTTTGATTATGGCTCCTAATTTGCAATCATCTGCATACTTTGTTAGCCAAAGACCTTCTGTGTTAGCCTGTACTTCAGAGAAGTAGATACCAAACAGGAGAGGACCCAGGACTGAACCCTGTGGTACTCCACTTGCAACTGGTCTAAAGTTGGATTTAGAATCTGCTACTTTCACAGTGTGGGCTCTGTCAGTGAGCCAGTTGGCAACCCATCTTGTGACATAGGTATTTATACCTAGTTTAGTGAGGTTATCTATAATTCCAGAGTGGGGGATGGTGTCGAAAGCCTTGGCAAGATCTAGATAGGCTGTGTGAACAACCTTACCCTCATCTATGGCTTTGGTGACCGCTTCAAAGAAGTCTATCAGGTTTAGGAGACATGATCTGCCTTTTACAAACCCGAACTGGGTAGGGTCTAGAGTTTGGAGATTACCAATGTCATTGTTTATAAGATCCATGGTGATACATTCCATAGCCTTGCAGACCAGGCTCATCAGGCTAATGGGGAGGTAGTTCCTGGGGTCCGTGGTGACTCTCCCTTTGTGGAGTGGGATAACCATTGCTGTGTGCCATTCAATGGGCACAAAGCCTGAGGTGAGGCTATGATTGAACATGGTACTTAGGTGGCATGCCAGTTTGTTCTGTAGTTCATGTAGAACGCAGTCTGGGATGTTGTCAGGTCCCATGGATGCTGTGTTCTTGGCTTTGGAGAGTGTGTTTTTTACCTGTGCAGCCGTGATTACAGGAACTTTGCATTCTTCCGGTATAGAGATGGGCCTTTTAGGGGATGAGAGGGGGGTAAAGTTAGCACTGAACCTATCTTCCAGGATGTTGATAATATCAGTTGGTTCTGTATATTTAGTGCCATTGTGCTGTAACTCAGAGCAGATCTGAGTGTTGTCATTGAGATTCTTGACATAGCTATAGAATGCTTTGTAGTTGTCTTTAGAATCAGTGGTGATTTTGTTTTCGTAACTAGCTTTGGAGTACTTTATGAGGGATCTCAGCTTCTTACTGAGGCTGACCAGGGAGTTCCTCCAATCATGGAATTTCACTCTTTTCTGCAACAGTTTATTTCTTCTGTTGTAGAGTATGTTTATTGGAAGAGACCACCAGATTGGCTTCCTTTTTTTGGAGGATAGCATCTTGGTTCTGTCAGGAATTGCATGATCCATGCACTCGTGTAAGTGCTTATAAAGTGCATTTGTGTAGGATTCAGCAGTTGTACCTCTATTGTCCGTCAGCATGGGTGTCGTGAAGTTTGTCACTTCTGTCTTAAGAAGCATGAAGTTGGCTTTAGAGAAATTTTTTACGGTGGTTTCCCTAATGGGGGGTTACAGTGGGATGTGGATGTCTAGGGTGATTAGCTTGTAGTCGGATCTGACCAACGAGGAATTGACCTCTGGTGTGGAACACTGGTTGTCCATGTTGGTAACCACCAGGTCTAGGATATTGCTGCCCCTGGTGGGGGTGTGGATAAGTTGATCCCAGGCGTTGGAATTTATGAATTCCAGAAAACGTTGAGCACAAGAGATGGTACATGAGTAGTTTTCCCAGTTAATGGTGGGATAGTTAAAATCACCCATTATTAGGGTGTTAGGTTGTACCCTAATATTTTCCAGTGTATCAAGAAATGAGGAGTGAGAATCCTGGGGCATGGTGGGGAATCTGTAGCAAGCTACGTTTTGGATTGCGATCTTGCCCAGAGTTAGTTGCACTTGGATAATCTCAGGTGCATTATGCTGAGCAACTAGCCTGGAGGTTTAATGACTATGGACATGCCTCTGCCTTTAGTGTTTCGGTCCAGGTTAGGTGACCGAAAGGTGTGGTATGAATTATAGCCTAGTAATACAGGTGTGCTCTCTGGAGCCTTGAACCAGGTCTTTGTCACTGCACAGATGTCGATGTTCTCCATTTTAAGGAGTGCCTCGAGTGAGTGCATTTTGAGGTTTAGACTCCTAGCATTGATTAGCATTATCCTCAGATTTTGCTTGCTTGAACCTGTTACGGTGATGAATTTGTCATTTGAACCTGCCTAAAAAAGGCACTATAGGGGTGGCAAGAGCCTTAACCAGTAGCCAGAATCCCAAGGGCGACAGATGCAGGCTACCTCTGGCAAAGTATTGTGGTTTGTCGATCATGTCATCCCAGGCAGACAGATACTGGATCACCTTAGAATGACACCAGAAGCTTAGCCAATTGTTGAAGTCAATCATTTTGTCCTTGTACTGTGGTATAATTCTGGGTGATGGCAGGATGCTACTCAGGGTTAGGGTCATACCTGCCCGGGTTACAAGATTGGACAGCTCTTCCATGTCTCTTTTCATGTAGTCCAGGGAGGTATGTCTCAGGTCATTCACACCAACATGGACAATGACAGAGTCATATTTGTACTTGTTGTGGAGTGACCTGAGTGCATGCATTATGTGGCAGATCCTGGCACCCGACAGGCAGCTGACAGTAACTTTCTCCTTGTTTAGCATGGTGGGTGGAACATAAGTGTGCCTTACTATAGAGTCACCTATGACTAGAGTGTTGGGTATGTTGTTATGCCTTATGGGCTGTGGTTGAGTGGCATACTGAGTCTGTGGGCTATGTGTCATTTGGGTTGTGTTGGGGGGGGGTGGATGTTGCTTGCATTTCTACTTTGGAGGTCCCTGTTGCTTGGGTAGATTTTTATTGAGAGTCTCTGCAAATGTAGATGTGTGTTTTGTGTTTCTATGTGTGTGTTTTGGTGGTGTAGGTTTTGAGGGACTATGTGTGGTGTGGTGCAAGTGTTTACCTTCTCCTCTTGACTGTCTAGTCCAGTCTTGGGTGAAGACAGCTTTGCTTCCAGTTTGGCTATATAAGTGCATCTCTCACAGGTTGTAGTGTTGGGTGGTAGGAGGAGAGGGTTGTCTTTACACATGAGGCAATTGCTGCATTGCCCCAATATTCCCAGATTCATCAGGTAGACAGGAGAAAACACCAGGAGCTGATCCTTAGACATGCTTGGATAGGTGCTTATTTATTAAGTACTAAAAACTGTTTTCCTCTAGACAAGTGAGGAAAGTTGAGTGCTGTAGTAATTTGTAGCTTATTTAGTGCTTTCAATGAGTTCTGAACAAATGCTAAACTCAAAGAAACAGATTTGAGTGCTGAAACTAAAACAACTGGCTAGTTCTAAGAAACAAAATTAAGCTAGAAGGCTTCCCTCCAACACAGAAAGGCTTGGGGGGCTCAAAAGCTTACAAACAGTCCTAGAAACAGCAAATTTGTATCTGGACTAGACAACTTATAGGAAAGGCAGGAAACAAGCTTAAATTTTTTTTTTTTGTAAAGTGGAAAGGGGAAAGGACGAGCAGAAACTAAGTGGGTTGGCCTTCTCAAATGTTCTCCCTGGATTAGATAGAATGAGGTAATGACACCAGACTGGGAGGAGTGTCCCAGATCAAATTTACAGTAGGGGCAGGCAGCTTCAAAGCCACCAAGTATAAGAACACGATACCAATAGGGAGATAGGGTGGGAAACAATATGATACACTCCTTGGCAGGAAATCAGAACAAAAAACCCAAACAGATGCTTAATAAATGTAGACAATATCCAGTTAATACCTCACACACAGTAAAACTAGCTAGAAAGGTATGCTGCATACAATAAAAGTGCTATAAATAACTCATAAAAATAAGCAAAAACAGAATACTTAATGTTATATATTACAGATCCAAGTTTGCTCAGTGCCCTTCCTCTGATTAGCTCAGTGTGAAATGGCAGAAACACTCACAAGTTAACTTCTTAGGTAACAGAAAGTTGAAACCTGAAACAACTTAAAAGAAAGAACCAATGAGGTGCTTACTCCAAGCCATAGTCCAGGTAACCCCAATCAGCCAGTGACCATAAACAATCCCCTCTCACTGAAATGCAGTATGGCTTTGTCTAAACTAAGATGGCCTTGAACTTGCTCAGACACACAGCCTCCACAACAAGGCCCAAAACACAAGCCTGAATATGGACAATGCTACAAATACCCACACTACTTAGGTAGACAAAAACTGCAGAAGTGTCTATCACAGCAGAAAAGCAGCAGTGAGCCTTTAAATGAACATTTTAAACAGATAAAGGAGCAAGGAGACTCTAGAGAAAGCTTTTAACTGCAAGCAAGTTATATGATACACTCCTTGGCAGGAAATCAGAACAAAAAACCCAAACAGATGCTTAATAAATATAGACAATATCCAGTTAATACCTCACACACAGTGAAACTAGCTAGAAAAGTATGCAGCAGACAATAAAAGTGCTGTAAATAACTCGTAAAAATAAGCAAAATACAGGATACTTAATGTTTGCTCTGTGCCCTTCCTCCGATTAGCTCAGTGTGTTTGAACCTTTTTTTTTGGTCTGATTTATTTAATTAAGTGACTTACAACCAAATAAAGTATTATAAAGAAGGACTTATTAACAAAATAACACAAAACTGATAATTAAAGGCATCCTGCAATAGAAAATTTAATCTTTGTTTATAATTTTTCATTCCTATTTTCATATTTATGTTCACATTTTCATAACTGAGAGCTACATGCTGTTGAAGAGCATGGTATGAATACCATGGTGGGAAATAGGAATATTCATTGCTAATGCCCATTTATATCACACTATAATGGAGATATTGCTAGCTGTTTGCTAGCAATTATGAAAATAAGCAATATTTCCATATGTACTTAATACTTCAAAAAGCAAGTAATTTACATACTCTTGCATTGTATCATGTAAAACCTTATACATTGTCAAAAAACTGTCTTTGATATTTGCATTGCAAGTTGTACATTTTGACAGATATCTAGCATTATTTATATTGCTAATTCTATAACATACATACATACATTTTCATAATCCTGTAAATATCTCAATAAACATGCACTCAGAGGAATTTCTTGTCATGCAAAATCTTACTTTAGTTAATAAAAGTGCACCAGTAATATATGTCTAGGTTGTACAAAGAGGGAAAGTAGAAAAGAGGATTAATAATGGAGAAGTGAAAAAATTAGAAAGTGAGGTTATGGATAACCTGTAAAGTGAAGGATTTAGCAAAGAAAATCTAATTGCGATAACATCACAGCAGGATGGAGCAATGGATCCCGAAATTAAGGAGAAACCATTAGAGCAGAAAACATCTCATTTGTCATATGAAGTTATTTTGGAGCCTTCCATAGGAAACCAGTACAAAAGTTCAGTTGGTGTTGAACAGCAAGGCAAGGAACAGGTAACTGTGGTAACTCTGACATAGTCAGTGTTGTTGAGATAGGCCAATTAGTTCCCATATGAAAGAGCAATGGATGACACAGGATGAAACTGAAAAGAATATGGCACAGGAAGATGCTGTGGAAGTTTCTGTAGAATGACGGCAGGAAATGGAGAACAAAGAATGTGCCCTCAGTTTAAAAGAAAATTGTCTAAGAGAAGAGTAGCTTGATTTAATAGAGAGACAAACATATTAAGATCAATGAAAAAAGACTACAAAAAGTCAATAAAACCCAAAAAGTCATAAGTTTGATAAAACAAATGAACACAGTAATTAGAACTGTTCATAGAATTCCTTGTGATATAACAAAAGTAAATAGGATATATCATTGTACAGTTAAATTAATAATAGATAAATTCTTACCACAAAAACACTGGGCAGTAAGGGAAAGGAAAGGGAGAAATTGAATGACAATATGGAAGTATTAAATAGGGAAAACTATACAGCAATTAAGACAAGGGGTGTCACCATTATAAGAGGGAGCAGATCAACAAAAATACTTAGAAAGCTAGATCTGATAAAAGCAATGTGCAGTATCAGAACAGATCAGGATTTACTGTGCATAATCACAAATAATAAACTAAAAATAGCACAGGCAGAACATTTTAGAAGATATGCAGATAGATGTAAAGGAAAAGTACAAAATAAACAATTTATTAATGATGCAAAAAAGTTTTATAAAGAATTTTGAAAAAA
Source organism: Protopterus annectens (assembly GCF_019279795.1). Classification (NCBI taxonomy): domain Eukaryota; kingdom Metazoa; phylum Chordata; order Ceratodontiformes; family Protopteridae; genus Protopterus; species Protopterus annectens. Next base: position 881,152,295 of record NC_056748.1, on the reverse strand, counting down.
GGCAAAAGGAATTGAAACACCACCAAAAGAAGAAGAAATAGATACATTTTGGAGAAATATCTATGAAGATGCTGCGGAACATAACAAAAATACAAAATGGATAGCAGAAGTAAAAGAAAGAATAAGAAGTTCAAATGTACAGGATATGAGATGGGAGGAAGCAACAGCCAGAGAGATTGAAACAAAGTTAAGAAAAACCTTAAATGGAAAACACCAGGCCCAGATGCAGTACATAACTTCTGGCTAAAAGTCTTAATATCTTCACATGAAGATTTAGCCATGTGTCAGAACTATTTATATGTGTATCCAGAACATAGACCAGCCTGGTTAATAACAGGAAAAACAATGTTCCTACTTAAGAGCAAATCTATAAGCTATCCTAAAAACTATAGACCAGCAACCTGCCTTCTTGACCACACATAAACTATACACTGGAACTGAAGCTGACAGCGTTTATAGTCATTTAGAAGAAAACTCAATCATGGCAATATAACAAAAGGATAACAAATGAAAGTCATATAAAACAAAGGATAATTTCTTGTTAAAGTCATAATGGAGAACTGTAAAAAGGGGAGTATGGCATGGATAGAATACAAAAAAGCATCTGACAGTATCCCACATTCATGATAAAAGAGTACTTAAAAATGTAGAAAGATACACCGTACACTGATTGATTGCATTACAACAACCATGAAACAGTGGCAAACCACTTTGTAGCTAAGCCACGATAAAGGGCAAATTATTATTCTAGGGATAAAAATTAAAAGGGGATATTCCATGGTGATTTTTCAGTCACCACTGCTCTTTTGTCTTTCCCTTAACCCATTAAGCTCTCTACTTAACAGATTAGGTCATGGCTACAGTTTGGCTCCCACAAGAAAACAAAGTGTAAAGATTCTGATCTTCTTTTTGTAGATGATTTAAAACTGTATACTTCATCAGATGAGGAACTGAAAGCACACCTGGAAGTGGTCAAAATTTTTTCAGATGACATAAGAATGTCATTTGGTCTTGATAAATGTGCAAAAGCAACTGTTAAAGCAGGAAAGCTGGAGCATCAAGGAAAACATCAGTTTGGGACAGGAATGTGATATAAAAGAACTTGAGCAAAAGGAGGGTATACCTATTTGGGAACTGATGAAGGATCAGCAATAAAACATGAACAAATGCAAATAAAAATACAAGGGTAAAAAGGAACAAATTCCAAACTGGAAAAAACTCCCTCCTCAGCCTCAACAAGCAAATTAGAACACTAGCGAAAACCTCCAAAGCCAATCATGAATTGAAACTAGCCTCCAAAACAAAGGGAAACCACAAAGCCTTCTTCAGTTATGTCAGGAACTTCCATGGCAAAGCTCAGGTTTGTTCCGAATTAGTACTTAGTACCAATTGCACTGATCCTGTTGACTTAGCCAGCCTGCTGGCAGATAGGGTCAGTGCAAACTTCACCGCCTATCCCCCCAAAAGCCCATTCAACATCCCTGATACTTCTCCCACACCTCACATCTCCATAGGTCAAGTGTTAAAGGCCCTATCCAAGGCAAGGAACACAGCTTCCATGGGATCTGATAGTAGCCCAGGCTGTATTCTGCACCATCCCCAATAAGAACTAGCTTCTTCATTGAGCACCCTATTCAACCACAGCCTAAGTACAGGTGTCATTCTAGCAGAGTGGAGAACTGCCATTGTCATCCCCTTGCACAAAGGTGGTGCCACTACTGACCCTGGAAACTATCGCACCATTAGCTTGACATGTCTGATCTGTAAAGCCATGGAGCATATTATTATGGATCTCATAAACAAGAACATAGGTAATCTCCAAGCACTTTACCCACCTATTTCGGATTCATCAAGGGCAGATCTTGCCTGTTGAACTTGGTTGACTTCTTTGAGACTGCCATCAATGCCCTGGATGAGGGAATGTCAGTACATGCAGCTTACCTTGACTTGGCCAAGGCCTTTGACACAATCCCCCACTCATGCATTATCAAAAAGATAACACAACTTGGAGTAAAAATATGTATCTCATCAGGTGGGTGGTTAACTGGCTCACAGATAGGACTCACAAGGTCAAAATAGATGTCACCACCTACGACAGCAGACCTGTCGCTAGTGGTGTTCCCCATGGATCTGTCCTGGGACCGCTACTGTTTGGCATCTACTTCTCAGAGGTCCAGGCAAAGATAAAAGGCCTGTGGCTGACCAAGTTTGCAGATGACTGTAAGTTGGGTGCTGTCATTGACTTCCAAATGATGTTAACATACTGCAAGAGGGTCTCATAGCAACAAATGACTGGTGCCAAAGTCATGGCCTTAATTTAAATGCAAAAAAATGTATTATCATGCCATTCAGCAAAAACACATCCCCTACTGATTACCACATCAATGGCAACCCTCTAAGGACACAACCTGTGGTGAGAGACCTGAGTACTCAGGTTGACAACAATTGCACATTCGACCATCATGTAGCAGCAGTGGTGAGAAAAGCCTTTTACTTCATTCATATCATAAGTAAAGGGACTGCATCCAGAAAAAAGGAGGTTATTACCTCTCTGTTCTTTTCCCTCATTATGCCAGTAACTGAGTATAACACCCCATTTGGTATGTACCTCTCCAAACACCTGCATCAACTGGAAAGGCCACAGAAATACTTCACAAAGAGAATCCATGGCCTCCAACACGTGTCCTATGTGGACAGGCTCAAATCACTCTCTCTACTCAGTATCATACAGATTGCTCAGAACTGATCTGTGTCTCATCTACAAGGCAAGATTGGACCCTGCCCTGCTTCATATCCATAATTCTAATTCCTTGCACATTACCTGCTTGGAAGGCCTAAATCTAATATGAGATATCAACAAAACCTGCTGGAGAGATGGTTTGTCTCCCAGAGGCTGCCCCATCTCTGGAATAAACTTCCCATACATTTCAAACAGAGTACCTCGCTGACCCTCTTCAAGCGCAACCTTAATGAGTGGATGGGAGACCACAAATTTGTCCCAGGATTTCTACTTATGCTCCTCATTGACAGGGGCAACAGGTGCTGATTGTGGTTTCTTTTTTGGGGAGAAACTCTTGGCTAGGCTTGTAAGGACCCCAGGGCCATTAGGCTAGTAACCTCCTATGATCTTATGAAACAATGAAACTCAGTAAGGAATACTTTAGAAGACTTAAATTAATCCTGAAAACAGTACTGACATTTAAGAACAAGGTTCAAGCTATAAACCAATTTGCTCTTCCTGTCCTAGCTTCCAGTTTTGGAATGATTGACTAGCCCCAAAAAGGTGTTTGAAAGATTAGACAGGAAAACAAGAAGAATGCTTCATGCTTATCAAAAGATTTATAAAAATCAGTGCATACCAAGGTTATATATTCCCCGTTCCGAAGCAGGTATGGGCCTCCTTGAAACTGATTACATGTATAGATCTGCAATCATGGGACTGCATACATATCTGCTGATCTCACAAGATCCAAACATAGTGAAAGATTTGAAACATGAGGAGAATAAGTCTAAGTTGACTTCCATGTTTACTTTAGCAGAAGCATATCGGTGTCAAGCTGGAATGAAAATCAGACCAGAAGTAGATACAAACTAGGCAAACAACTGAATGTGCCAAAAAATAAAACAGAAGAAATAATATAAGGTGAAGGATCAGATGAAAAGGCAAGAAATGTAAAATGCATAAATACAGTTGCAAGTATCGAAAACTCTTGGAGCAACCTCATATTCATCAGGATCGTACACAGGAATGGTTAAGGAGAGGTGAATTTAAACCAAAAGATAAACGGCTAATAATGGCGGCCGAAGATAATGGAATACTTGCATATTGGTTTACAAAGTTCATTTAACATGTGGGAGAAACAGATAAATGTAGATTTTGTAAAACAGAATTGGAAACAGTTGTGCATCTTGTCGCTCATTGTGATGTACTAATGACAGAAGGATTGTATACTGAAAGGCATAATAATGTGGCAAGACTGCTGCATTGGGGATTGTGCAAACATTCTAATACTGAAGTAGTTAAGAAGTACTGGACACATCAACCACAACATATTACAGAAAATAATGAAGTTTATATCACATGGGATGATCCATTACCAACAGTTCAAAAAATAGATGCTAGAAAAACAGATATAGTAGCCCAAGAAAAGAAAGCAAAAGTAGCACTGATCGCTGAATTTGCTATACCCAGTGACTACAGTGTCTTACATACAGAGAGACACAAAGTCATAAAATACCAGGATTTTTAGACAGAAATGACGGCAATGTGGAAGAAGGATACCCACACAGTTCCAACAGTAGTAGGAGCGACGGGTCTTCTAAAAAGAGAATTTACAATCATACTTAGATATGTTACAGATACATGTAACTCCTTATGAATTGCAGAAGGAGTCATTACTTGGCATTTGCTGGTACTGCAAAGAGCACTTCTGGCTAATATCTAAGACTGAAACAATACTAATTTCATGAACTTGAATCATACTTTGACCGAGGAATGGAGTCCATTCACTTCAATGCATTAGAAAGCTAAAAGACTTGGATAAATTAAAAAAGACCTTATTAACAAGGACATAAGTAATCTCCAAACTCTGGACCCAACCCAGCTTGAATTTTTTGTTAAACATGGTTGACTTCTTCGAGAAAGTCACCAAGGCCATGGACAAGAGAAAGACAGTGCATACCACCCACCTTGACCTAGCCAAGGCATTTGACACAATCCCTCACTCAGGCATTATAGAGAAACTCTCCCATTTGGGAATTAACCCCTACATTACCAGATGGGTAGCCAACTTGGCTCACTGACAGGACACATACCAAAGTGGGTAACTTCACCTCTAGGAAAAGACCAGTCACCAATGGTGTATCACGGGATTTTGTGCTGGGCCCCTTACTTTTTGGTATCTATTTCTCAGAAGTCCAGGCAAACTTGGAAGGCCTGTAGCTGACCACATTCACTGATGATTGCAAATTGGGAGTAATCAACGAGTCTCCCAAATATGTTAATATACTACAGACAGGGTTAACCTAGACAAATGACTGGTGCCAAAGCCATGGATTAAAGATAAATGCAAAAAAAAAATGCATTATTATTTTCTTTGGAAAAGCTGACATCCCTGCTAATTACATTATAGACAGTACCCCCTTAAGTGGAGACCAAGTGGTACGTGATCTGGGTACTCAGGTTGATGGCACTCTGAATTTTGACCACCATGTATTCACAATACTGATGAAATCCTTTGATGTAGCACATCTTATAAGTAAAGGTATCACATTTAGATTTAAGGATGTTATAATTCCATTATACCCAGCCCTCATCAGACCAATAATTGAGTATAATGCTGCCGTTTGCATGTACCTCACCAGACACCTGCAACAAGTGGAGAGGCCACAAAGGTTTTTCACCAAGAAATTACAGGATACACAAAGTCCTGTCATTGTATTCTGTCTCCTACAGGTTGATAAGGAGTGACCTGTGCTTGACCCAGCCCTGATGGAAATGCTACACATTTGTAAATTAAACTGCACAAGGGTCACTCACTCCAGGGATCTTAACCTAACCTCTGACTTGAACAGTTCATGCTGGAGAGATAGATACATCTCCCAGAGACTGCCACTTCTCTGGAACAAAAACGCAACCTAGTTCAATGGATGGGTGACCTCAAATTCACTCCTGGAGTGGTACCCATGTACCTTCTGGACAGAGGAAGTTGGTGATAACTACCATAGAACCTTACCTTTGCAAAGTTTACTCATGTAATCACCGACAATTGGGGCAACTCTGGATAAATATGGCTAGGTTTGTAAGGGCTCTATGGCCATTGGCCTAGTAACCTTCAATACATCTATGAATTTTTTCCCCCAAATCCCTCCCTCATGAAAAAAAAAATTTAAAAATCTTTCTCTTAATAATATATCCATTGAAGTCACTTGTCATGGCGAATTTTTAAGGATGATAGCAGTTAATAATCTTAAATTTGACCTGCATACACAAAATTGCATAAAAATACTCACTAAAACTAGGGATGCTTTACAGAGGCAAAACGTTCTCACCAATGTAACTAAAACTACACTTGCCACTACTTACCTCCTCCCCTTCACTACAGTATGGTGCTCCCATCTTTACCAACCTCCAGGCTTCACAATAATCAAAAGTTGAACAATGTTATAATAAAGTGGCTGCATTTACAGCAAATAACCTCTTTCAGAGCCCACCACTGTACAGCACTAAAATGCCTAAATTAGTTAGAACTACACAATCAACTAACATTTTATATATATATATATATATATATATATATATATATATATATATATATATATATATATATTATATATATACACATATATATATAATATATATATATATATATATATATATATATATATATATATATATAATATATATATATATATATATATATATAAATATGTGTGTGTGTATGTGTGTGTACACACACAGCTTTTTACTACCTATAAAATTATCCAGAATCAATTTGCTTGTACTAAATTAAATACCATTTTAGACAACTATGTTCTCAGTTGGTCATTGCAAGACAGTGACCAAAACCTCCTCTCTGCCCACAAACCTATGAAATCTGGTGGGCATTGTCTGTACTAATACCTTGTTGCTAAGGCCTGGTATGCCTTACCTGTATCCATCAGGTTTGTACCCCCCTCCTATCTTTCAAAACCACTCTGAAAGACTTTCTAGCTAAAATTTGGCTCTGTTCTTGTTCAAAACCATGATAAACTATATCCCTAAATGTGAACAAGTATGTTTTCATTCCTTATACCACCTTACTCTCCTTTCTTCACTTGCTTCCTTATTTCTATCAAATTCTCTTCACTGACTTTCTATTTAAGTGTTTTTGCTTTGGAGGCGGCTCTTACCTGAGCATCTGAGATGTCAGGGGCAGCACTCTGCTGGGATAGATATTTGCCCTTTGGTGGGGTGGGAGAAGTTTGCGCTGAACCTGTCAGCTAGGATGTTGGCAATGTCTGTGCGTTCACTGTATTTTTTCTCATTTTGGACTAATTCTGTGCATATCTGGGAATTACCACCCAGGTTCCTAACATAACTAAAGAAAGCCTTGAGATTATCCTTAGTGTCCTGTGGAATTTTTCTCTTGAAGCTGGCCTTAGACAATATTATGAGAGCCTGTAGTTTTTGCTAATACTGATCAGTGATGCCTTCCCTTTTGGGATTTTGCTCTATCATTTAGTAGCTTCCTCCTTCTATTGTATAGTTTGTTTATGGCTGGGGTCCACCAGACAGGACGCCTGCCTTTGGAGGATTGGGTCTTGGTTTTATTTGGGATCGATGATCCATGCATTCCTGAAGGTGTTCATAGAATGCGTTTATAAAGGATTCTGCGGTCTGGGCCATATTTCCACAGGCCGGGGCTTTGAAGGATTCCACCTCGGTTTTGAGGAGTGTAAATTTGCTTTAGAGAAGTTTTTCACTGTGGTTTTCTGGGCAGGGGTGGGGTCGGGATGTGAATATCCAGTGAGATTAGTTTATGGTCTGATCTTACCAGTGAGGGATACACTTCTGGTCTGGAGCATAGAGTCCCCATGTTGGTGATGATCAGGTCCAATATGCTTTCCCGACTTGTGGGAGTGGTAACAAGTTGTTCCATAGCATTTGAGTTTATAAATTCTAGGAACCTTTGGGCTAGGGTGTTGGAGCTAGAGTAATGCTCCCAGTCTATGTTTGGGTAGTTGAAGTCACCCAATATAATGGTGTTCGGAGAGACCTTCATATTTTCCAGTGTTCTCAGGAAGGCCGAGTGGGGTTCCTGGGTTTGGGAGGGTGGTCTGTAGCAGGCTATAAACTGGAAGGCAGTTTTACCCACTGTTAGTTGCACATGGATAGTCTCTGATGGTTCGTGTTTGCCACCAACCTGGAGGTGTGGGTATCTTTGATGAATATCGATACTCCCTCTCCTTTTGTGGTTCAGTCCAAGTTTTGGGGCTGAAAAAGCATGGTATGAGGTATAACCTGGTAGTGCTGGGGTGCTCTCGGGAGCCCTGAACCAGGTTTCTGTTACTGCACAGATATCGATGTTCTCCATGCTAAGGAGAGTTTCAGTGTGCATCTTGAGGTTTAGACTTCTGGCGTAGTAGCATTACTCTTAGTTTCTTATCCCTTGTGATACTTATGGAGGTGGGTTTGTCTTTTGAGCCTTGTCTAAAAAAGGCACTATGGGGTTAAGCAAGAGCCTTTGCCAATATCCAAAAGCCCAGGGTGACAGGTGCAAGCCGTCCCTAGCGAAGCATCATGGCTTGTCGAGCATATCATCCCAAGCTGACAGGCATTGGATCCCCTTTGAATGACACCAGTACTTAAGCCAATTGTTGAAATTGATCATCTTGTCTTCATATTGTGGCATCATTCTTGGTGAGGGTAAGATGCTACTCAAGGTCAGGGTCATACCGGCCTGGGCTACATGCTCAGAGAGCTCCTTTATGTCTCTTTTCATGTAGTCCAGGGAGGTACATCTCAGGTCATTCACACCAGCATGGACAATGACTGAGTCATATTTGTACTTGCCTTGGAGTGACCTGAGTGCTTGTGTTATGTGGCGGATCCTAGCGCCCGACAGGCTGCTCACCGTGACCCTCTCCTTGTTCAGCCTGGTGAGCGGGACGTCAGTGTGCCTGACGATAGAGTCACCTATTACAAGTGTATCAGGTGTGTTGTTTAGTCTTAAGGGCTGTGACTGTTCGGCACACTGGCTTTGTGAGATATGTGTTGCACGTGTTTTGTTTTGGGGTAGCGGTTGCTTGGGTGTCTGCTTTGGAGGTCTCTGCTGCTTAGGCAGATCTTTATTTAGAGCCTCCGAGTATGTTTTTGTGTGATTATGTGTTTGGTTTGCTGTCGTGGTAGGTCTATGTGAGACTGGAATTGTAGTGAGTGTGGTTTCCTTCTCCTCCTGACTGGTTATGCCAGTACTGAGTTGAGAGAGCTTAGCCTCCAGTTTGGCTATATGGTTGCATCTCTCACATGTGTTGGAATTTGTTGGGAGGAGGAGAGGGTTGTCTGTGTACATGAGGCAGTTGTAACATTGCCTCAAGATTCCCAGATTCACCAGCTGGACCGGAGAGGAGATTGACAACTGACCTTTGGACATGCTAGAATAATATTGGGAATTCCTTAATAATTGAAAACAAGGGCCAGTGGGGGTGAGGGTGTAGTGCTTTTAATTTTAGTGCTGACTTATATAATTGCGGTAGTGAGCAAGTGCGAGGTAACTTAAGTGCAATGTGTTACAGGTAACTTAAATGCAAAACGACAAACAGTAACTTTCTTTCAAGTGAAACAAGGAAATAAGTACAGTAAGCAATGCAGATATCACTAGTGATCCACAGAAGCTGAGAAGCCATGTATTAGGTGGAATTAGCGTTCCAGGAAATAACAAGCAAACAAACAACAAGCATATAAACAAAGCTAGATTCAGCAGGCCTGGATCTAGTCTATGCTACACAAACAAGGTGTACCAATTTCAGTAAGATACAGTTCAAATATTCAGGCACTATAAACCTTTAACCAGAAATTCCCAGCTCAGAAGGGCAGAGTCCAGCCTCTTCTCCCACAAGAGTGCAGACCACAACCTTCTTAATGTAATATAACTGGCCTGAAGCCCAAGTGCTTAAACCAGAACTAATACACTTTAAGAATAACAGACACTGGGCTCTCAATCAGCAGTTCCCAACTTAGAAGGATGAAAGCTACCTGTCCTGCCACCACAGTGCATGCCACAAACCTTCCTAATGTAAAACAACTGGTCTGAAGCCCAAGTGCTTAATCCAAAAGACTTAGAATGATAGCTACACTTTAATCAAGTTACTACCAAGCAGTAATAAATACAATTGAATACTTTAGAGAATGCCTGGATTAGTGCTCAAGTTACACAAACAAAGCTAGATCCAGCAGGCCCGAATCCAGTCTATGCCACAGCAAACAAGGCGCACCAACTTCAGTAAGAAGCAGTTCAGATATGCATGCACTATAAGCCTTTAACCAGAAATTCCCAGCTCAGAAGGGCAGAGTCCAGCCTCTCCTCCCACAAGAGTGCAGACCACGAACCCTCTCAATGTAAAATAACTGGCCTGAAAGCCCAAGTGCTTAAACCAGAATTAATACATTTTAGAATAACAGACACTGAGCCCTCAATCAGCAGTTCCCAAACTAGAATTGGATCTTTGCATGTGTGACTTTTTTTAGTTTCTTCCAGCCTATCTATGTTGATACATGGTGCATAGCTTGGCTCTTATTTTCCTATGGTGCAAGTCTATCAAGGATATTGATGAAATATTGTAGTCAACAGGGTCTAGATTTAGTTTGTAGTGGTTTCCAGTTACTATGTTTAGAATACTGTTTAGTTCTTGTATATTGGTATAATCATCTCTAATCATCATCTTCTTCGCTGTGTTAGAGGATCATCTGTTTCCATTCCTGTCCTCTGCATCTCTCTTTCACACCACCTGGCCTCTCTCACCACATCCATAAACCTTATCTTAAGCCTTCTTCCCTTACCTGGCAGCTCCATCCTTAGCATCCTTTTCCAATATAGCATCCCTCCTCAGCACATGTCCAACAATCTCACCTCTTGCTTTGTCTCCAAACTGTCCAACCTGAGCTGACCTCTAATACTGATTCCTAATCCTGTCCATCCTAGTCCAGTGCAAATCTTAACATTTTAACTCACATCCAGCTCTGACTCCTTTTTTCAATGCCAACCCATATAACATAGCTGGTCTCACCTCTTGTAGACCTTCTTTCACTCTTACTGGTACCGCTGTCACAACTCCTGACACTCTTCTCCACCATCCACTTTTGTCTCTTCCCTCACCATTACTGAACTGTTGATCTCAAGTACTTAAACTCATCCACTTTTACCAACTCTACTCCCTGCATCCTCACCATTCTCTACTCTCTCATTTACACATATTTGTTTTAGCCCTGTGACCTTCATTCCTCTCCTCTGCTCCACCTCCAGGGTCTCCTCAACCTGGTCCCTACTCACTACACATCACAATGTCATCTGCAAACATCATTGTCCACAGGTCTCCTGTCTGATCTCATCTGTCAACCTGTCCATCACCACTGCAAATAAGAAAGGGCTCAGAGCTGTTTGATGTAATCCCACCTCCACCTTAAACATATCTGTCTGCAGTCCTCACCAATGTCACACTACCAATACCTACCACCTTATATCTGCCTCCTATTCTATACAATACCAATCTTCTCCATCCCTGAATTGTCAACCACAAACCTCTAGTTGGAAAAATGGTCGAAGGCGAAGTGGTTAAACCATCAGGTAAAGGTATCCTAGCATATAGTTTTGTTTGGGGCAGTTAACAGTCAAAATAAAATAGACTGGTGAATTTGTTATTCTAAGTGGGTTCTTGTTTTTTGGTAAAACTGTAAAGATCAAATGGTTAGTGGGGTTTTAGAGGTACAGGCTGACCAATCAGTGTTCAGGTTACCTAGTAAGATGGTTTCTTGGGGGAGATTATCTGTGGCCCATTGTAGCATTTCTTCAATGATGGGAGAGTTATTACCTGGGGGAATATAACAGCAGCGAATCATTATAGTTTTTTGTGTCATTTATGCTTAGGTTTGAACCTAAGGTTTCGGCATTTTGAAATTTAGGTATGGGGGTTTGTAGAGGTTTGATGTTGACTGTATTTTTGTAGAGGATAGCAACTCCACCTCCCTTTTTGTCCACTCTATCCAGTCTTAGGATATTATATCCTGGTGGGAGAATTTCTTCATTTTGGGTGCTAGGTTTTAGCCAAGTCTCGGTAATGGTTAGTATGTCAGGGAGTAGTGAGCTGTAAATGTGTGTAGGTCAGAAAGTTTGTGAGAGATACTTCTGATGTTGACATTCAGAATCAATATTTTACCTAGGATTTACCTAGCAGACAGTAGAAAGGTTTGTGGTCCAGGCTTTGGGTGTATGTCTCCATATATAAGTAGATTTTTAGTGATAAACAGTATGTGTTTAATTGTGTGCACTATGTCTATGTTGGATCTAAATGATGTTTTTCTAGTGTAAGATGGGGTTATGTGAGACTTATGAATGTGTAGGATTAAGCTGTCTTTAAATAATGTTGAAGAGATAGGAAAGAAAACGTGTGAGTGTATATTTGTTTGAGAAAGTGTTATGTGGAATGATGTGTTTTCTACTGTTGTGATGTTTGTTAGCTATGTGAGGGTTAGGAAGAGAAATCCTAGGATTAATGGTATTTTATGAGGGAGTAGTGGTTGGGTCTTAGTGGTTTTGGGGTTCAAGTATGGGTGTGTGTGTGAATACATGGCAAGTAGATTCTATGTACCTTTTACCTATATACCTAAGATAAATACACAACAAATGAGAACAACTCTGGCTGATACATGGAAGAGCCACTTACCTACAAAAACAGCAAAAATAAGTGGAGAATGTGGAAAAAGATTGTGGGCATCAGATAAGAAGAAATTTCACTTTACTCAAAAATGGAATATTACATGGCTCCATGAACAAAATATTGATAAAAAGATACTCAACCCGATGGTGTTAAATGAAAAGAACTTTTGAAAAATGTGTTTTATAAAAACATATGCAGTGTAATTTTGGGGCATCTGCATTTGACTGGAATGAATTAATAGCACAAGTTTCAATAAGACTGCACATACATTTTTGCAAGACAGTAATTACAAAAAGAGCAGTTAAAAATATATTAATTGTTGCACTGTTACTATGATAAGTATACAGTGAAAACTGATATGGGATGGTACCCCATCCATGACCAGTTCTCTATTTTATGCCATAGCTTGCTGGAATAGGCCCCAGCTCCACTGGCATACTTAGTAGGATAAAGCAGATATTAGAAAATTAATTAAATGAATATGGAGGAAATTTAGGTGCATTATAAAACAGCATTTATCCAGTAAAGGAATTACTAATAAAAATACAGTAAATGTGTATGTAATTACCATAAAGAATGTTACATGCTATGCAATTTTCATAATAGTTCAAGCAAGCCAGATAATGGTGATTTAATATCAACATGACAAGTGGTGACTACATTTGAAGAGAAAGGTAAAACTTCCAGTTCAGATTTAACTATTTTGAAACCAGTAAAAAAAAAATTCAACTGAAGGCAGAGTAAAACTACAAATACTGTATTTTTTGAAAAAAAGTAGATAGTTGTACTTAAACTCTCTTATATGTCCAGTTGAATACAGCAAGTTCTTAGCCGGCCAAAGCTGAGGTGTTTAAGCAGAAAATATTTCACACTGTACCACTAAAATAGGCAAGGACAGGAAATCAAAGAATGTGGCTACCCCAACACATGTAATTACTAGCAAATAACAAAATTCAGCAAACACTGACTAACTTCCAGTTCAGTTAATATTCCTGCAACACAGTTAAAATCAATTTAAATACTGTATTTTTTTGAAAAAAAAGTGCAGATAAAGGTACTTAAATTCTCTTATACGTCCAGTTGAATACAGCAAGTTCTTAGCCGGCCAAAGCTGAGGTTGTGTGTGTGTGTGTGTGTGTGTGTGTGTGTGTGTGTGTGTGTGTGTGTGTGTGTGCACGCAAGGGTGTGCAAGTGTTCTATAGCTGTTAAAGCTGATGTTCATTATACTGATTACTGCTGCAGTAGCCTTAGCGATATGGGGTTATATCCTGCAAGGACATAACAGCTGGCCATCTTCCAAAGTTTTAAGGCCCCATCCATGTGCCCAAACTGTCAAGCAGCTTGAGCTGAGTAGACTAAAAGAGAGTATGCTCCTCTGAGGCTTTCGAGGGTCAATGGTTGGCTTCTGCTTTCATTTACTAGCAGACAAGTTCCTTTTGGGGAAAAAAACTTCCATTTTCTTAAATTTTTTTGACGCTATATTACTTTCTTCTTTAGGGAAATAATTTTAAAGCTAGGAGTGTTTTGTTTTAATAGACTGTCTCTAGACTGTAATGTACTTTTAAATGCAGCACTCATTTTTTCCTGTCAATTAAAAGTAGTGTAAAAGTAATTGAAGATATTTTTTCTATGGAGAAATTCTGTTTATTTTTATAACCCGATATAGCAAAGGCTAGTGCAACAGTGATGACCAGAGCACCTGCTGTTATGCTAAGTTCAACATACAGAACTGTACTTTTTCATTTTGCATCGGTTTTCCATGGTGTTTGCTATGTATGCTCAAGTGTGAGACTTATAAAAAAAAATGTTGTGCATCTCTTTGGCATCAGAGAGATGCATAAAATGTTGTCTTTTCCCAGTTTTAGAATGTTAGTATATTCCATATGCTACGTGACTGTCTCTTACAATAATCCACAATATGCAAGCACAGAATTCGGAACATTTTTGTGACCAGCAGGACACTGTAAAATCTTTTGTCCTAATTTTCTGGAGTCAAACTGTAAAGTTAAAAGGACAGTTCAGACTGTTTTTAATCATCTAGAGAAAGTTCATAGCATTAACAATGACTGTTATGTGGATGTACATTTAGCCTTGCTGGAATATATAAACATCTCATGCATGGGTATAAATTTGTACTGCAATATTATGAACCACTCCTTGGGTTTTTACTAGTCTTCCCATTTTTTTACATTTCCTTCATCACTGCCTAGTCTTTCATAAGGTATATTGTTACCTATTGAGGAAGTCTGCACAGAAACCCTCTTGTAGCTTTGCAATGTTACCTATTATGTATCTGCAGCTATACATATACAGTTGTGTGCATACCTTCACCTTCCAGCAGGTTATGCAATGCATGAAGAAGAAGTCTCGCAAAACTACACACTGCAAGCAGTTCTAGCCTCTCTGCACTTATTAATTAATTTATTTATTTATTTATTTTATTTTATTTATTTTACATCTGTTAATCAGGATGGTCTGGCTGGACACAGGTCCATTTTCAGCGGAGGCCTGGGGAGAAAAGCTCCACAGTAAGTAAAATTTTGCGCAATACATTAAAATACAGTATACAGAGAAATTTCAAACAATATGTTAAAATACAGTATACAGCAGAAGACATAACAAGACACACACACAGATATATATATATATATATATATATATATATATATATATATATATAGATACAGGAAAAAATAGTTACACATGGTTAATAACAGAATAAGTATACAAATTAAATCAACATTAGGAGAGGATCTAGACTGTAATATATATTGCAGTAGGTATATTAGGAAGTGAGGTATATAAGTGGAATAATTTGAGGACTTATGTAATACATGCGCATAGCCACTTATTCTTTAAGTGTGTTCTAAGTGAGTTTTTAAAGTGAGAAGAGGTAGAGACAGAAATCAGAACAGGAGGGAGATTATTCCAGGTTCTAGCTATGGAGAGGGAGAATGGTGCTTTTCCTGCAGTATTGTTAGCTCTAGAGATACACAGGAGGGGTTTGTCAGAAGATAGGAGAGGACGATTTGTATTATAGTGGGTGAGAAGTTGGCCTAGTGTAGGTTTTTTTTCTGGATGTGTTACCACATTGTAGGCAATGACTAATTGGTGATAGGTTAGTATCTGGGGAAGTTTCAGCCATTGCAGTTCCCTTAGAGCCTGGCAATAGTGGGTTTTAAAGGTGGAGTTGTTTGCAAACTTGGTGATTTTATTATAACATGATTCGAGTCTGGCAAGGTCAAGTTTTCTAGGCTGGGTAAGAATTGGAGCAGTATACATTAGGGTAGACAAGAGGTGAGTTTGGGTTAGCCCGTAATCCATGCTTGTTTTGAGAGGGATTTCCTGTGCCTATATAGTGTTCCCATTTTTTTATGGACTTTTTTGATAGTTTGTGAAATGTGGACGTCGAAGTATAGATTTTCATCAATTTCAACACCTAGGAGTTTGGTATGGTCAGGAGGGAACGATAATAGTGCCATTTATGGAGGAGATAATGAAAGATAGAGGGGTGGAAATGGTTTTCTTGGGGGTGAAAAGTAGTAATTTGGTTTTATTAGGGTTAAGAATAAGTTGGATCTGTGTGATCCAACTTTCCACAGAGCTAAAGGATTCCTGGGTGAGTTGTAGGGTGGTAAGTAATGTAGCTGAACAGATAAGAGATGAATCATCAACATATTGTATAAGTGAAGCATGCTGTGTGGTGGTATGGAGATTATTGGCAAATATGCAGAAAAGAAGTGGGCCTAATATGGAGCCTTGTGGTACACCTATGGTATTTGGGAGTAAGCAGGATAGTACACTTTGCCATTGGACAGATTGTTGCCTATTTGACAGACAGCTTTTAAATCAGGCTATAGCAGAAGGGGCAAAGGATAGGGATGTCAGGGTGTCTAGTAGTAAGGAATGTGAAATGATGTCAAATGCTTTGGAGAGGTTTAGAAATATTGCAGATACAAAGTTATTATTATTTCTATGTTGGTTGATCAGATTGGTGAAAGAGAGCAGAGCGGTGGTTGTGCTATGGTTTTGTCGGAAGCCATGCTGTGTGGGGGAGAGGAGATGGTGTGAGTTTAGGAAGTGTGTTACCTGAGAATGCATGCATTTCTCTAGTATTTTAGATAAGGGGATAGAATGGCAATGGGGTGATAATTTGAGTATTCATAAGAGTTTCCGCCTTTATGTAGTGAAATAATGTATGATAGCTTCCATAGCTGTGGGACATATGCTTCTTGTATGGAACGATTGATAAGAATAGAAATAAGGATTCAGCAGCTATTTTTAGGAGGCTGGCTGCTAGACTGTGGTACGTTTCAGTTTTATGAGGTGTGTTTTAATTGTTGAGGTGGGAACGGGAGAGAGCATAAAGGATGGGATGTTGTTAGGGCATTTGTTTAGGTTATATGTAGGGCTGTTTTTGGATAGTTAGGAGGATAGTGTTAAGATGGATTCTGTGAAGTAGTGATTGAATTGGGAGGCAATGTCCTTGTTGTCATTCATTGAGTCAGGAGTGGGAGTGGTAGTTTTGCCTGGTTTTAGGAGAGAGTTAATGACATGCCAAAACTTTTGGGGATCTTTTGAATGTTTGTTTTGGATATTCAGGAAGTAATTTTGTCTATCAAGTTTAATTTGTCTCTTGGCCTGATTTCTAAGTTGTAGGTAACTTTGTTTGGCTAGGCTAGTATTGTATTTTTTCCAAATTCTCTAAGCCTTATCCCTTGACTTTAGAAGGGCTCTAGTTTCCCTAGTTAGCCATGGTGCATAGCTTGGCTTGGCTCTTATTTTCCTAACTGGTGCAAGTCTATCAAGGATATTGATGAGAATATTGTTGAAGTAGTCAACAGCTTGGTCTAGATTTAGGGTTTGTAGTGGTTTCCAGTTACTATGTTTTAGAATACTGTTTAGTTCTTGTATATTTGGTTTATAATCATCTCTAATCATCATCTTCTTTCAGCTGTTCCCGTTAGGGGTCGCCACAGCGGATCATCTGTTTCCATTTTTTCCTGTCCTCTGCATCATCCTCTTTCACACCAACCACCTGCATGTCCTCTCTCACCACATCCATAAACCTTATCTTAAGCCTTCCTCTTTTCCACTTACCTGGCAGCTCCATCCTTAGCATCCTTTTACCAATATACCGAGCATCCCTCCTCAGCACATGTCCAAGCCAACACAATCTCAACTCTCTTGCTTTGTCTCCAAACTGTCCAACCTGAGCTGACCCTCTAATATACTGATTCCTAATCCTGTCCATCCTAGTCACACCCAGTGCAAATCTTAACATTTTTAACTCTGCCACATCCAGCTCTGACTCCTGCCTTTTTGTCAATGCCACCATCTCCAACCCATATAACATAGCTGGTCTCAGTACCCTCTTGTAGACCTTCCCTTTCACTCTTACTGGTACCCGTCTGTCACAAATAACTCCTGACACTCTTCTCCACCCACTCCATCCTGCCTGTACTGTCCTGTTCACCTCTCTTCCACACTCACCATTACTCTGAACTGTTGATCTCAAGTACTTAAACTCATCCACTTTTACCAACTCTACTCCCTGCATCCTCACCATTCATCTACTCTCCCTCTCATTTACACACATATATTTTGTTTTAGCCCTGATGACCTTCATTCCTCTCCTCTCTCAAGCATATCTCCACCTCTCCAGGGTCTCCTCAACCTGGTCCCTACTCTCACTACACATCACAATGTCATCTGCAAACATCATTGTCCACAGGTTCTCCTGTCTGATCTCATCTGTCAACCTGTCCATCACCACTGCAAATAAGAAAGGGCTCAGAGCTGATCCTTGATGTAATCCCACCTCCACCTTAAACATATCTGTCACTGCCACTGCAGTCCTCACCAATGTCACACTACCCTCGTACATATCCTGTACCACTCTTACATACTTCTCTGCCTCTCCCTACTTCTTCATACAATACCACAACTCCTCTCTCATCCCTGAATTGTCTAACAACTATAGGTTTGGCTATGTTGGTACATTTCCGCAGGAGGAAGGTGGTGAGATGGTCACTAAGACCATCAGAAGGCATCCTGTCTGATAGTTTTGTTTGGGGCAGTTAACTAGTCTCCAATCTAGAATAGACTGTTTGTGGGTTTTTTTGTTGATTCTAGTGGGTTCTTGGATAAGTTGGGTAAAACTGTAAAGATCAATATGGTTAGTGGGGTTTTTAGAGGTACAGGCTGACCAATCAGTGTTCAGGTTACCTAGTAAGATGGTTTCTTGGGGGAGATTATCTGTGGCCCATTGTAGCATTTCTTCAATGATGGGAGAGTTATTACCTGGGGGAATATAACAGCAGTGAATGATGATAGTTTTTTGTGTCATTTATGCTTAGGTTTGAACCTAAGGTTTCGGCATTTTGAAATTTAGGTATGGGGGTTTGTAGAGGTTTGATGTTGATTGTATTTTTGTAGAGGATAGCATCTCCACCTCCCTTTTTGCCCACTCTATCCAGTCTTAGGATATTATATCCGGGTGGGAGAATTTCTTCATTTTGGGTGCTAGGTTTTAGGCAAGTCTTGGTAATGGTTAGTATGTCAGGGAGTAGTGAGCTATAAATGTGTGTAGGTCAGAAAATTTGTTAGAGATACTTCTGATGTTGACATTCAGAATCAATATTTTACCTAGGATTTACCTAGCAGACAGTAGAAAGGTTTGTGGTCCAGGCTTTGGGTGTATGTCTCCATATATAAGTAGATTTTTAGTGATAAACAGTATGTGTTTAATTGTGTGCACTATGTCTATGTTGGATCTAAATGATGTTTTTCTAGTGTAAGATGGGGTTATGTGAGACTTATGAATGTGTAGGATTAAGCTGTCTTTAAATAATGTTGAAGAGATAGGAAAGAAAATGTGTGAGTGTATATTTGTTTGAGAAAGTGTTATGTTAAATGATGTGTTTTCTACTGATGTGATGTTTGTTAGCTATGTGAGGGTTAGGAAAAGAAATCCTAGGATTAATGGTATTTTATGAGGGAGTAGTGGTTGGGTCTTAGTGGTTTTGGGGTTCAAGTATGGGTGTGTGTGTGAATACATGGCAAGTAGATACTATGTACCTTTTACCTATATACCTAAGATAAATACACAACAAATGAGAACAACTCTGGCTGATATATGGAAGAGCCACTTACCTACAAAAAACAGCAAAAATAAGTGGAGAATGTGGAAAAAAATTGTGGGCATCAGATAAGAAGAAATTTCACTTTACTCAAAAATGGAATATTACATGGCTCCATGAACAAAATATTGATAAAAAGATACTCAATCCGATGGTGTTAAATGAAAAGAACTTTTGAAAAATGTGTTTTATAAAAACATATGCAGTGTAATTTTGGGGCATCTGCATTTGACTGGAATGAATTAATAGCACAAGTTTCAATAAGACTGCACATACATTTTTGCAAGACAGTAATTACAAAAGAGCAGTTAAAAATATATTAATTGTTGCACTGTTACTATGATAAGTATACAGTGAAAACTGATATGGGATGGTACCCCATCCAAGACCAGTTCTCTATTTTATGCCATAGCTTGCTGGAATAGGCCCCAGCTCCACTGGCATACTTAGTAGGATAAAGCAGATATTAGAAAATTAATTAAATGAATATGGAGGAAATTTAGGTGCATTATAAAACAGCATTTATCCAGTAAAGGAATTACTAATAAAAATACAGTAAATGTGTATGTAATTACCACAAAGAATGTTACATGCTATGCAATTTTCATAATAGTTCAAGCAAGCCAGATAATGGTGGTTTACTATCAAAATGACAAATGCAGATTCTCTGTAGACAGGAACTCGAACTGCAGATACAGGAACTCGAACTACAGATGTCTGATTCCCATATTGCCAACCATGACATGATCGATAGTTCATATCAGCGAATGCTGTTGCGCATTCGCTCGTATGAACTCAAAGTAATGAACAGAGATCACAGTACAGTGCGGATTGGGACATTCATCCCTTTCCTCACTATAGTATGATCTCGGTGTTGGAATATATAGTCAGCACGGGGTGTGGGGGGACACAGCCCCCCACAGGGGGTTGCATGGGGGCTTGCCCCTCCCCCACAAAAATGTTATGTAAAGTGTAGGAGTTACACTTTACGTGAGCTCCTGTACGGATGTCACATTCGATGTTTGGCAAAAATGTAGAAGTTGCTAAATTCATTCAGCAGATTCGACATTTTCACCTGATTTATATTATGACATTCAACATTTTCACCTGATTTATATTATGACATTCGACATTCCCAGTCAAAGTTGTGACTGGTATTTGTTTGTAGTGTCATTATTTTGATAGTAAACTGATAATTCTGATATGCTATAATGCAGTGGTTCCTACCCTGGGGAGGCAAAGCATCAACCCAAGGGTATCGCATTGAAATGACAAAGTTTTACTTATTTTTATTTTTAGTGCCTCTACCTGGCAATACAGAATGAATCATTACTAAGGACACTGCTTTCAAACTTCACAGTATGACATAAAAAAAGTTGGAAAGGTTGAAATATGTCATATCTACAGCTAGTGGGGTATGGCTTTATTGGTTTGAAAGCCTTATTAAAGACTTGCAAAACGTCAAGGACTTTAAATATCCAGTAGCTGAAACACTGGTATGTCCTTAAGGGTATTTTGCATATTTCTCATAAGCCTCCTTCAAAGGATGTTTAAGGTATTACATTGCAAAGTTTCAGGATTTTATTTAAGTAATAACAATAAGAAATCAATTCAGGAATGCATCAGAGCAGGCAGGAGGAACTCTAGGATGGATAGATAGAAGTTTCGCCAGTAGAAAGATGGAATTTATTAGCCTACTATTACAAAATTAAAAGCTCTCGCCTTGAGTATTGAGTGAACTTCTGGAAATGCTTCTCCAGATAATGGCAGTATTCAAAATACAAGATCTGCATAGACTGAAGAATGACATGAAACATATATATCTTTGTGGAAAAAAATGATAGGAGAAGCCAGATAAAAATATTCCAGTGTCTTAAAGGTATCAATAAATCCAGGAGATTATTATCTTTTAGGAAGAAAAACAGTTACACAAAAACAAAAGGGGCAAAATTAGATGTAAGGATTTTTTTTTCAGAGAGACGATTATGAATGACTGTAGAGCCTTCTGGAGAAGATGGTGAATTGAAAACGTGTTTGGAAATTCAAGGCATCACGGAGGAGATTTTGTTCTTAAGGTGAGTAGAAGGGTACTAATTTTAGATTCTCTTACATGGGCACTTTATTACAGTACAGTAAGGAAACAAAGTACTACAAAACTCTCACTGGCTGTAGTATGTTATATTTTGATGTAATTTGTCGACTCTGCCGTGTATCTCTGTCATATCAGATAACAACTTAGAAGTACGTGCTTATGTTTAAAGGGGTGGTATAGGCTCATAGGTAGTTACTAAGCATGCAGTCCATGAGATAATGTAGGAGTCTAGCCCACATTCCTAATTGCCATAAAGCAGTGTCTGGGTAAGTGGCTTGTTCAAGGTCACAAAGAGGGCAAATGATTGTCTGCTATTATGGCCTATACCTGTGGTTCCCACATACATCAGACCATTCAGCATAGCCTTTTTTTATTTCTTAATGTCTCCATTTTTTTCTGTTAAGTTTGTGAACTGGATGGCAAAGTTGGGAAAAGTTAAAGAATGGACCACAGTTTGTTTAAAACTACATGCTTCTTGGGGCCCAGCAGCTCCAAGACTACAATCTTAATTAAATTACTCTCTCCAGCAAAACATGCGGATTTCCTGCAAAATTAATCAGCTTTTCCAAAGAACCTTTTGGTTTGCCTTAGAAGCTATATGGCAGAGTGATATGAGATGATATGATAGTTTTATAAAAATAACGAAATCAGATCAAATTTTATTGATAAGAACTAAGTCAGATAAAATTTTGTTGAAGTACTCATAACTATACACATCAAGCTATGTGTAGTGCTAAAATAAATATCCGCATTAACTTGCAGTTTTACAAGCAAATTTGTGAAATGTATCACCATGTAATGACACTGTTACATAACCAAACATTATTTTTCTGTTATACACTGTTACATAAGCAAACATTATTTTTCTTAATACTTTTCATCACCATCACTGTGTTCAATAAGATGTATTAATATACAAGTGCTACATGAACCTGCAGCCAAACACTGTTTTTTTAAGGATGCTTTGCTATGAAAAAGGCTATGAAGTGCTGGAGTAATGACAATACTTTAAAAAGGAACATACTAACAATTAAATGTGAAATGAATGAATGGATGAAGTGACTTACTACAACAATCTAATGAATGATGCAAACTAAATAAAAACATTTTTCGCATTTTACTGAGTGTATTTCTGTGTTGTGTGTGCACTCTGGCCACTGAAACAAAAGACCAATCAATGCTTCAAGCAAACTACACATCTGAGTAAAAGCAAACACAGATATCTTTTTATATATTATGGGAATACAATATTATGTAGAGATATTTAAGTGGCTGTGTGTTATTTAAGCAAGAAAAGAAACCAGTTTCAAAATATGTAGACTTAAAAAAATATGTAAAGACTTTATAGGAATAGGTATACTGGTGAAAAATAATAAATATTTTAAAACTGTGTGCATGAATAGCTTGCTTGAATAGGGGATAGTTACCTGAAAATAATTTTACCCTACTGATGGACAAAGATTGGATGCTTAGCTCGAGTTTCCCAAGGTTCAACTTGCTGATGACTGGAGTTCCTCCATAGGAAATAACTGTCGATGAGCTGTACCAGAGGTGATTCACTTTTGGGGGGAGTTTCCCCCTTTTTTGTGTACATGTAACTGTGGAATTGGTATATATAAGTTTGGGGTATATGGGGGGTTGTCCTGTGCAAAACCACTTTAAAAAGTGTTTTTCAATAGGATATTTTGGTGACTACAGTTTGGGATTTCCAACCCTCTGTTCATTTGCTTTTGTCCTTCAGAGTAGAAGCTGAAATCTAGTTTGTATGTAGCAGAAAATCCTGACAAGTAGAATAAACTTGTTTTAAAACAGGTGAGTAAATATTACAGCTGTATTATGAATCATCAAACTCTATAACCCTGAGCATCGCAAATGCTGAAAAATATTGTCTGAAACACAGAAGGGTGAAAAGGTTAACTTTAATTGATGCTTACAAGTGTTCATGAACCCCCATTCTGGAAGGAGAACCCCCTTCCCATACTCCTGTATTTATATACACCAACTCTATAGTTGCACCAATTTGAAAAAGGGAGAAATCTTGCAAAATGAAGGGAATCATGCCAGTGTATACTCAGAAATCACACTGGCAATGATTTCTTATAGAAAACAGTAATCAGTGTTATGTTCCTTTGTCTTTTTCTTTGCACAACTCTCACTCAGGGAATTTCTCTTTGATGAACTTCGGAGGAGCCAAGTATTACATAATATTTTATTTATTTATATTTTGTTGCTTGGGATAGCCCAGCTGGATGAATACCTATTTTGAAAGAGAATGTAGGATACAAAAACAAAGGCATAGTGGACACTAGCAGGATATAGGCTGAAAATTACATTTTTAAATGTATATGTATAGGATATGAATAGAATTTATAAAATAATGGATTTAGAAGATAAGTACAATTAAATAAATGGTGAGGCTGTAAGCTTGGATAAAGAAACATTGAAACAGGAAAAAATGATTAAGTATAAACTGGATAGGATACAGCTTATATACTTCACCAATACTGAGACTATATAAATAAAACATTTGGCATATTTCTAAACTATAACACTACATTTACTGATTAATGGACTGAAATGTACTCATGGATGCACTGGATTTTGCATTTAAACTGATGAGTGTTAAGTAAAGAAAAGTAACTCTGAAAATTCCTGAGATGTGAACCATCTGCTACGTTTGTAGTGAAAGACGTAGAAAGTTAGTAGAATAATAAAGAGGAAGAAAACAAGGTTGATAGGAGAACAGTAAGGCTGGTAAGGAGAGGTAAGCAGATGACAAGGGGAAACTGTATGCAGTTAGAAGTATGGTTAATGAATACATAGAATATTTAGAAACATGGGCACGTGTTCAGTGAGATACACATTTTGCATAATTATGTATCCATTTTGGGGATTTTAGATTCTGTGTGGTGCATTTAGAACTTTTTTCACAACATTTTAATCCAATTCACAAAACTAACAGAAAGAAACACAGAAGTCTTGTTAATACTTTTGATGCTGCTAGAGAGAATTAAACAATATATTCTGAAAGGCTAGAGATGTATCATTTAACAGACTACATTCCAATGTTGCTAAATGTGACAGGCACTTGAAGTTAGATACTAGAGTGTAATTTGATAATGTGATTTACACCATCTACATAACATAATAAATACATTTTATTAATCTTATTGAAGTATGTGAACCCTGAACCCAGAGTTTTAAGATTTCACAAAAGAAGTCAGAAAAGACACAACTCAAACATTTTAGAATATGAGTCACAACTGTATGAACAGAGGAGAAATTCAAATTTGGAGGAAAGCCTCCCATAATAAGAAACAGATTTGTGATGGCACATGTTGAATAAGCAAATAATAGAAAAGGTCTCCAAGCAGAATGCACTGAGTCTACTGCTAACAGAATAAGTTACCCAAGCAGCAAGCATGCTGGAGATGTGTCAGAGTGCCACAAAAACTTTGGCATTGTATTAATGTAAATAAAAATACTTCATAAAACAAACTTTCATCTCCATTTGTGACCCCGTATGTGTCAATTCTTGTGTTTTCTCATTGGTCATCTTGCTGTATTAGTTAAGAAATCTTTCCTGAGTAAGTGACTGTGAAGTTTAAAATTAATGGTTTGCTGAATCTGAAACTCATCATATCTACATCATGTAACATCTAGATTCTGAGAAATTCCCAAGTACATGAAGCATAAGGCATGGTACAGTATATCTTTTGGGATCAGTCAATCAAGGAGTGACTTTCACTTCACTTCTGTAAAATAACCGATCATGTAATTGTCCATGCAGCACACATTGTCAAAGGCCTCAGCAACCAAAGACAGTCAGGTGGTCGAAGTCAGGGATTGCAAATGCCATTTAAAAAAAAACTTCATTCCCTTACTTTTAGTGTATGACTTTCTTGGAGGAACAAAATTCTCCAAAATCCTTTAGAGGGCACTGCATCAGAGGAGATGGGAGTCCCCTTGATGAGATTATTTCACTATACCTTTCAACTATCCATATTTGCCCAGAATGTCTAGATTTTTTTGCCTAATATTTTTGATATTTTCCGTATAAAATTTGTGCTTTTCTAGCAACTTGTTACAAACTCAATTCATTACATACTGATAGACATTTGAGTTTCAGACTTCATATTCTCTAGAAATTGCATACTAACACAACACCTTTTAGTCTAGTAACTAAGTTTAGAAGAGTAAAATTTAAAATCTGTGTCACATCCCCTCTCTGGACCAGTAATCAAGAGGCCTGAATTCTCACCACTGGTACTGGAGAGGAACATTCCCTTGGAACAAAAATGGATACCTTCAGTATTTCCAGATGCAGTTCTCTGCATCAAGCACAGTTTCTCTTAAGAGCACACAAGGAAGACACTCAGCTAGGGGTCTGGGTTTCTCTCTATGACTCTCACCAGGTCCCCATTAAGTGTCCCCACTGGAACAGCTGCAGAGTTAAGTCCTCAGCCAAGTATCCAAGCCAATTCCTCCAGCACCCTCTCTATGAAACCACTGCTTCATGTCCTTGCTCCAACTAGCTGACACACACACACACACACACACACACACACACACACACACACACTTTGGGATTTGATTTACACACACACACACACACACACACACACACACACACACACACACACACACACACCTGGGAAAGGCCGGCACAGATTTACTAGCAATACCCCCTTCTGCCCAGACTATAACATAGTTACACTGCCACCAGACACTCCAAAGGCAGCTACTCTAAGGCTCTAGCAAGTGAAATTAATATTAATACAAATGGTAGTTTGACCAACAGCAAGGCTTTCAGGAGCAGCCAGAGCTGTCACCAAATATATGTAAGTACTCTCAGAAATTAAAATATTCTCTATAAGACCAACCACAAGGAAACATTTCAATATATTTAATAATAAATAATAAAAGAACATGAAAATACAAAATATATATTTACAATAAACACCAGAGTTTCAATCACAGAAAAAAAACAACACAGGTGGACAGGTTCGCACAGTTACAGAAAAAAACAATAGATAACTAATCCCACTGTATTTTCCTGACCTATCTAAAGAATTATTATTCCATGTGTGACAAAGGGAGATACTGCCAGCCCAACTATCTGGAATTTTGTAACTAATTATATGTCATCTGTGAATATCAACATGATTCATATAACATGCTTGTGTTACAAATGTATTAGAACTCTATATCATATAAGATGGTTTGTATAGACATGTGTGCTGAAGAGATATTTTGTAGAGTGCTTGTGTTTGAAATGTATTCACAGTGTACCCTACTAGAAAATAACAGAAATGTACATGTACTATTGTAACTGGTTAAATGTATATAGTTTAACAGTGGAAACTGGAACACAGATGGTTCATTTCAGAAAATAGCTGAAATTAAATTACTTTATGGCAGGGAGGAGACACAATGTGTAAAAATAGGGAACTTTCTGTATTGTCTTGGAAGTGTTTTATGGTTTTATGACTTCTAGTCTTTGTCATAGATATGAGGAAAAGCCCTTGTCTATGTATTTTTACAGGTAGATGCTTAATGCTACCATCTGCCATCAATGGTTGTTTTGAGCCTGTGAACTGAAGTCAGATGACAAGTAATGATGTCATTCTGCAAGTTATCCCAGCAGTAATATTTGAGATATTAATATGGGAAGTCTCTCAGTGAGAGACAGCATTCTGTATTCTGTCTTTGACCTGACAAAAACATGATGCATTCATCTGCTTTGCTCTGAGTAAGTTTCTAGCTTATAGAAATTATCTTAGCTATAGTCAGGAATATAGCAAATTTTAATTTCAGTATTTGTCTTTATTTATGTGAGACTGTACTGCAATGTTGTTTTAAATATTTCCTGTGATTTTAAACTCTGCTGTCACTGTAAATATATATTGAGTATTTTCTCTTTTAATATTTATTATTAAATATATTTAAACATTTCATTGTGGCTGATTTGTCCAGAGATATTTAAGTTCTGAGAGTACTTGCAAATTTTTCTGGTGATATTTTAGGCCATTCCTAATAACCTTGCTCTTGGTCAAACTGCCATTTGTATTGATAGTAATATTACACAGCAAGATTGGGCACCCTTTGATAAGGGCCTTAAAGTAGCTGATAAGGAGTGACTGGTAGCAGTGTAACTACCTTACAGTCTGGGCAGAAGGGGGCATAGTTAGTAAACCTGTGCCAGCCTTTCCCAGGTGTGTGTGTGTGTGTGTGTGTGTGTGTGTGTGTGTGTGTGTGTGTGTGTGTGTGTGTGTGTGTGTGTGTGTGTGTGTGTATGTGTAAATCAAACCTTAAAGAATGTGTGTCTGAGGTACTTGCACAGGGACATGAAGCACTGGTTGGACACAGAGAGTGCTGGAGGTCTTGGTCTGGTCACTCAGCTGAGATTTCAGTTCTATAGCTGTGCCAGTGGGGTCTTATTGGGGATCTGGGGAAAGGAGGCAGAAACCAGCCCCGGACTGACTGTGGTCTCTGTGTGCTCTTAAGGAAATTGCACTAGATGCAGAGAGCTGCATATGGAAATGCTGTGTGGGTACCTGGCATCCTCCCAGTGTACATCCCCCACTGGTGCCAGTGGTGAGAACTGAGGCTCCTTTATTACTAGTCCAATGGTGGGGTATCACACCCTGGTTACTTATTATAGCAAGAATAGATGAAGTAGGCAAGAGATCCTTCTTTGTCAGATTACAAAAAACAGGGTGCTTTGAGACTTCAGTCTCGCCTAGTATTAAACATTATTTTAGCGATGGATTACAGAATGACATCACATACATCTGATCATCTGACTTCTGGTTCCCATGTTTCCACCTTTGCTAGAAGCTGTCAGGATTTATCACATTGGTGTCAATAATACACACACCCATAGCCTTGCTAAGATCTGCTGCAGCTCCTGGAAGTCATAAAACAATTTTAAACCTCCACCCTTCCAGAGTAGCAATTAGTCCACCACAATGACAATGCAGAAAGCTTCCTAATACAAGCTTTTATCCTCTGGCTGCACTGAGAACTGTAAAATAACATATTTATGGCCTGGGCCCAGTAATTTAATTTCTTATTATTTTATAAAAGTTAGCTGGGGCTGAGTTTAACCTCTTCTCTTCCCTTCCAGTATCCTCTGTTAAAAGATATACATTTAATCAGTTACGGTATTGTCAGGACCCACTGTTGGTACATTTTTTAACACAAGCAGCTTTACAAATACCTTTTTCAGCACAAGCATCTGTACAAATCAGTTTGGTATACAAATTACATATAATTCTTTACAAAATTCCAGCTAGCTATACTGGCATATATTACACATCCACTGCCCTACTTATCCTGGCAAAGCTGGCAATACCTCACATTGTCACAATCTAGCTCTATTTTTGGGGCCTTTTCTCACAATTATTTTTGTCTTTGTATACATTTTTTGTACTAAGAGGTTGAGGTGTATGTGCCTTACTGTAAAACATAAGCTGCACTTCTTCGGTGAATGCATGTTGTGCCACTTCCTGCACACTTAGGAACTGCATGCAGGAATACACATGAACATACACAGATGGAACAAGACAGGTCATGTGACAGGTGCAATCAAGGGCTGCATCTAGCTGTCTTACAGCCACCATTCACATACTAATGCCTTTTGTTCTGTCTCTCACAGATATGCTTTGTTCATTTTCACTACATGATCTCCTTTGGTAATGAATTCCAGGTCCTCGGATTTCTGTCAAAAAAACTCAACTCAGATTTAACTCATCCACAGCTGTCTGTCACATAAGCCCCACCATCACTGGCCTTTATATTTATATATATATATATATATATATATATATATATATATATATATACATGAAACCATGGATCTATATACTCCTACTTGTCTCTGTAGTCAACTTAGTAGACATGGGTATCCTAATACATTGCAGAAATTTTTATGTTTACTGACAACTACCTAATTCTCAAATAGTCCAATACAGTATATGAGGAATGTAACTATACATTGTCTCTGGAGGCAAGAGTCTCACATACAAACATATAGATCCAGATATGCTGAGGCTCTTAAAAGTAATCTAACCAAACCAAATCCTCAAAAGCCTCTAGATGCAGTGATTACAATAAGTGCCCTCAGCATCTTCAGAAACACACTACCAAAACAACACCCTCCACAGCAAATTCAACATCAACTCACAGTCCCACAGTGTCTATATGTCTAAGCCAATAAGACAGACCACCACACAATCCAACATTTAGGTCACAGGAGTCTCCTTTGAGAAGCAAGCTGATATCCCACTCACCAGAATGAGCAAGGAAAATGTTTACACTCAGTTGTCTGTCGGGTGCCAGGATCTAACAAAGTGCTCATGCAGTCATGTCATTTAACCACAAACACCAGTATGATTTCTTTACAGTCCACGTGGGAGTAAGTGATCAGTGACATACCTCCCAGAACTATATGAAGAGAGATATAATGGAGCGCTCAGAATATGTGAACCAGGCTGGTATGAGCCTAGCAATTAGCAACATTCTACCTTCTCCAAGGATAATGCCAGAATATGAACAAAAACTAACTGATTTTAATAATTGGCTTAGTTTTTGGTGTTATTTGAAGGGGGTGCAATATACATCAGCCTGGGAGGATAGGTCAATAGACTACAATACTTCACAAGGGATGGTCTGCACCTCTCCCTTTAGGCTTTTGAATATTGACTAAAACTCTGTACACTCCCCTAGTTCATTTTTTAGGCATTGTTAACCGGATAAACCATCCAATATTACCAAACTTACCCAGAAAAATAAAAGTGTTGCTGCTGCTCAATGTCAGGAGTCTTGACAAAAATCTTCACTCCCTGCAAGCTCTCCTCACCCTGAAGAATATAAACATCTGTGTAGTTACTCAGATATGGTTTATAGTCATGCCAAGGACCCAAGCAGTGCAGGGCTATATTGCCTCCCACACATTTAGGCCACCTGCCACACAGAATTGGACAAAAGGTGGAAATGTCTCAATTTACTTCAAAAATAATAATATCTCAAGGCTGGTAAAGCAATATGACACACATGAACTCCTCCATGTACATTTCAACATAAGTAAAATCCCATACTACATCCCTATGAACTATACATCCCCCTCTATAATCGAGGAAGTACATAATACTTACTTAAATGAACTGGAGTCACACTCCATTCAACCCAACACTATAATTATGGGTGACATTAACTATCCCACTAGAGACTGGGATTCATACATGACCTCAAACTTGCAGGTTCAATGATTCCTGGATTTTGTCACCATGAATGCCCTGGACCAACTAGTTCACATGCCCACTAGTGACACCAACATCCTTGATCTAGTCCTCACCAACATGGAGTAATGTCATAATAACCAGAGTATAATGTTCACACTGGTCAGAATGGACCAAAAAGCTATCTCCTTTGAAATAAAAATAAAACCCAGGATACCAGGTAACCCTTTAACTTTCAGGAATTATTACAAGGCTAACTTTCTACTTCTAAGCGATACTCTGGCAAAATTTCAATCCCCTCCATACCCAGGGAACATGGAGTCACTCACAAAAATCCTTTACAATCATGTATACAGCTGCATGGAGGCAGCAGTATCTACCCAAACTAAGCACAGGATTAACTCTAAAAACTAGCCATACTGCAGAATCCCAACATCATAATAAAAGTAAGAAAATTGTGGCCAAAAACAGAAAAGTGCAATGCTCAGCAAGTTAAAAGCTCCCTCCTCAAACTAATTAAACAACTCAGGGGACTAAGTCTACCAAAGACAGATTTGAGGTAAAAGCAGCCTTCTAGTCTAAGGACAACCACAGGCATTCTTCAGATATGTCTAAAACCTCAAAAGCAATACACAACAATGTGCTGAACCAATTGTAAATGAAGCCACCCATAATGAGCTGAAGGATATAGCAAATCTACTGGCTGATAAGTTCAGTTCCAATTTTACCTCACTTTCTTCCAGAGACACCTCTCAAGAAATACTCACAACCAAAACTCCCTCAACTATCAATATGGAACTGGTCCTCGATGCACTCTTCAAAGTCAAAAACACTGCATCAATGGAACCTAATAATATCTCTGGATGCCTCCTTTAAAGCATGAAACATGACATATTGGGCTCACTGGGAGCACTATTCAATAGTAGCCTTCACACAGGCTTTGTGTCAAGCTAATGGAGAACTGCAGCTGTTATCCCTGTGTAGAAGGGGTACCACAGACCCTGGACACTACTGGCCCATAAGCCTGACTGGTCTCATATGTAAAGCCATGGAAAGAATAATCATTAACATGGTAAACAACATAGGAAGCCTTCAGACACTGGATCCAACAAAGTTTGGTTTTGTCAAAGGCAGGTCATGCCTACTCAACCTGATGGATTTCTATGAAAATGTGACCAAAGCAATGAACAAGGGCAAAACAGTGCATTCTCCCTATCGCAACCTAGCCAAAGGTTTCAACACAATAGCATACTTAGGCATTGTAGACAAGCTCACAAAACTAGGTATTACCCACTAAGCCAACTGTAGGATAGCCAGCTGGCTAACAGATAGGATACAAGAAATCAGATACGTGTGTTTATCTGCAAAAAAAGGACAGTCACTAGGGAAGTCCCCAGAGATCAGCTCTGGGGCTGGTCCTTTTCTGTATCTTCTTGTCTGAAGTTAAGGCAAACATCAAAGACCTCTGATTGACCAAGTCTGCAGATGATTGAAAACTAGTCACAGTCATTGAATTTCCAAAAGATACAAGCATCCTCCAAGAAGGCCTGACACAGACTAATAACACAGCCAAAGTCACAGTATAATACTCAATGTCAAAAAGTGCATAATAGTGTATTTCAAAAAGATGGCCACCCCTGAAAATTATTGCACTGATAATACGTCCCTAAAAGTTGACCCTATGGACAGGGATTTGGAAAAAATGTAGACAGTAACTTGGCCTTTGACCATCATGTGTCCATTTTAGTAAGGAAAATGAAAACATTCGACATTACACAACTTACCAGCAAGAATTTGTCATCTAGGTCCAGAGATTTCATTGTTTTGTTGCAGCTGGCCATCATTAGACTAATCACTAAGTACAATGCTCACTTCGGTATTCCCCTGACCAGGCATTTGGAAGAACTAGAGCTGCGACTGAGGTCCCTCACAAAAAGAATATGTGATGTAGAAAACGTCTTACACAGACCACCTCAAAGCATTATCCTTGCAATTGGTCTACTACACACTGTTGAGGGACATTCCATATCTGGCCTTCAAAGCAGTTTCTGATCCAGCCCTTCTGGACCTCCTGCACATCTGTAAAACAAATAGCATTTGAAATACCCGATCTAGGAACCTGAACCATGTTTGAAACAAGACGTGCTGGAGGGATAGGTATGTGTCTTGGTGACAATCCCTTCTCTAGAATAGGTTTCCCATCCATGTAAAGCAGAGTTCCTCCCTGCATGTATTCAAGCACAACTTGGATTAATGGATGGGTAAACATAAATTTACCATGGTCTGACATCCATGTCCCTTTTAGAAAGAGGAAGCTTGTAAATGCTCAACCACTCGACCCAAACTATGCCCTTTATAAAATGAGTGGTATTATAACATATCAAATGCACATGGAAAGCATGGCTAGGCTTAAAAAGACCCTTTAGTATTGTTAGTCTAGTAATCGCCTATAAACATATAAACCTATTTGGAACTCCATCATCTCCTGCTTTTCACATGTAATTGTGATTTGGGCCTGCCATATTTCACTATGGAACTCCATCATCTCCTGCTTTTCACATGTAATTGTGATTTGGGCCTGCCATATTTCACTATTGTTTTCAGTCACATGTATACATGTGGTTCAGGCTCAGTCATTCTTCATTCTTGCCATCAGCATTTTTGGAGCTCTGCATTGTGTGGTCTTCACAAGCCAAAAATTTCTTCTCCCTGTGATAGCCAGAACTAGGCATAGTGCTCTGCTCTGTGTTCCAGATGCTGTGTGCGATAAAAGATAATATCATTAGGTATCTTAGGCATGATCCACTAGCTACTCGTTTCGGCTTCTTGCTGGGCTTCTCCATTGCCTTACACACTATCCGTTGTGGGTTAACATCATGGGGATTAAAATTCCAATGCTTTTACTCCTCTTTTTCTCACTGATTTACCCATTCCAGTAGTATATCTTCATTAAATTTTCCCACTTTGTTGCATAACCTTAAACTTTTTTAGCGAAAACAGCAAAATATGTCTTTAAAAACCAATCCAAGACCTGTATGTCCCTGGAAATCAACTCATCTGGAGTGTATGGCCATCATTAATAAATGATGTGGGTAGTTGTGCAAGTTGGGCATGTGATAATATCACATGCCACATTTTACAATTCAAAAAGGCTGTGTTAATCCAGAACATATGTCTGTGTAGTCTATGTACAATCGAAGACACATATGGATTGGATATGCAAATTAAGATCCATACCAACATCTACATTTTCCAAAAGTGTCATTTACAGACTACAGGGTTTACAGAAGGCATATACTTGGAAAGTTACCCATAAAAATCAGTATGGACATACCTGATGGGCTGGGAAAAACAATGCTGCAAACACCAGAACAATGTTGAATGAACACTAGAACAATGTTGCAAACACCAGAACAATGTTGCAAACACCAGAACAATGTTGAATGAACACTAGAACAAAGCTGTACAGCAGCATCCACATTATGGCTTATTATGATGCATATTAGAACAATACAGTATATACACAACCTCAAAAAACACCTAGCAACCTTTTGGCTGGTCTCCTATCACCAACTTACAGAAACGTAGCTCAGCAGCAACAGTTCTTACACATACCACCCTTCAACTTCAAGACAAATTCTTCCCACTCACACAAGCATCTTTTCAAATACAAGAAAAATCACTGTCTAACAACTGAACTGAAAGCTGTTCTCAAACGTGGGGACAATGCTTGGTCTTCATGGAGACAAAACCCCTAACCAGAAAATTGTACTACTTTTACCCCTGTACGTAACCTAGCAAAGGAAGCCAAACACAGGTACAAATCCACCTATTTCAGAAACAAACAATCTGCTTTGCTAGGTAAACCCAAACCGTTCTTTCAGAAAGTAAATATTTTGACAGGCTGAAAATCCATGAATCCTACTTCTACCCCTATCATCATTCAGACCTCTCAAGGCCAACTCTCAACCTCTGACTTTCTCAAAGAATTCAGCTGCCTCCCTACTAATGCAGTCTCTACCCCTCAACTTACCCAGCCCCCTTCTTTTCTTTTTAATTCAGCTGCCTCCCTACTAATGCAGCCTCTACCCCTCAACTTACCCAGCCCCCTTCTTTTCTTTTTAATTCAGCTGCCTCTCTACTAATGCAGCCTCTACCCCTCAACTTACCCAGCCCCTTCTTTTCTTTTTAATTCAGCTGCCTCCCTACTAATGCAGCCTCTACCCCTCAACTTACCCAGCCCCCTTCTTTTCTTTTTAATTCAGCTGCCTTCCTACTAATGCAGCCTCTACCCCTCAACTTACCCAGCCCCTTCTTTTCTTTTAATTCAGCTGCCTCCCTACTAATGCAGCCTCTACCCCTCAACTTACCCAGCCCCCTTCATTTCTTTTTAATTCAGCTGCCTCCCTACTAATGCAGCCTCTACCCCTCAACTTACCCAGCCCCCTTCTTTTCTTTTTAATTCAGCTGCCTCCCTACTAATGCAGCCTCTACCCCTCAACTTACCCAGCCCCCTTCTTTTCTTTTATCTCCCTCTTCTATTTTAAGAAAATTACACACAGAGACCTTGACCCCCTATTAGAAAACATACCCCTAGATGCACCCCCTGGTGCAGACAACCAACTCCCTTAGTTTATATCACTCTGCAAAGACTCCTTACCACACCTCCATATTTATAACCTCTGTTTAACTCAAAATACAGTGACAGACATAAGGAAAACTGCTACTGTTAAACTCACTCCCAGACAGCCTCAGTCAAAAACTGCATCCCACTTCCTCCCTATCTACATCCTGCCTACAGTTGGGAAATTACTTATAAAACTAATCTACAACTAACTGTCCACTTACATCCAGCAGTACCACTGCCTCACTCTTAAACAGCATGGAATTTGGACTGATCAGAGTACAATGGCAGCACTATGGTCACTTACAAAATAGTTCCTTCTCAACATGGATTAAGGGAACCTTTCGGCAGCTCTCTTGATTGACCTTATGAAAGCTTTTGATCTTATAGACTACTTCCTGCTCCTTCACTTTCTCCAAGAAATTGGGTTAGCCCCAACACTGTCACCTGGTTCCAATATTTCCTAACAGGTACTTCAGAGTCAGAAAGGCTCATCCCTATCACCTCCAGTACCCCTTACCAAAGGAGTGCCCTAGGAATACATATTCACCATACCGTTGTTTTTAATCTTTATTAACAAATTACCACTTAATTTCTCAAACCTTCCTATCACTCTTTATGCAGATGACAAGGTTACTCTTTTATCCAGTCCCTCAAATTCAGCTATTCAAACACAGCTTCAGTCTGACTTTCACTCCCTTACTTCTTGGATAAGCACCCATAAGCTACTATTAAACTCTTCTAAAACAACAAGTACTGTGATATTTGTAAACTCACAAAAGCTAAGAAAATCCTAAAAATCTCAACATTGCAGATCTCAATGGTTTCCTTAAAGTGACAACCACATCTTTTTAATAGTAACCACTTGAAATGTTGAGACCTGCTAAAGCGGGTCCCAAAATACAGAGACTGAATAGCCAAAAAAACAGATTTACATATACAAAGTCTGAGATGCCATTTCTTGGAATATTCCCTTTTCTCTGAGGTATGGCAATTTCATAGTTGGCATATATATAAATTTAGGGGAGGTGCAGAGGGGGCTTGTCTCCCCCCTGCAAAAAGAAGTTTTAAGGAGAAAAGTGATTTTCAAGATTCACTTTTCTCTGAGTTTTTGGTCTCTTTTTCAGCTTTTCGGTACTCGGCATTTCAATTCCTAACATTTCAATAGGGAGCCCCTTTAAATACTTTGATTTATGACTACACTAGCCACTTAACTTTCACAGCCACATTGAAAATACCAAAATATGTCTCTTTCTCTCCAAACCAGTTAGAGCTACAATAAGCAAAGGGGTCCTCCTTAACTGAACTTGAATATGGACTCCCCATCATAGCCACAGCCTCTAAAAAAACTAATCCAGTTTACAATCCATTGAAAACAAATTTGCCAATTCATTTTCAATTTTCCAGCTCAGGAACACCACTGCATCACCCTCTCCAAAGCTAAATGGCTACTAGTCACCTACAGAGATGAGATACTCCTAGCTTTTCAAACTTCTCAAACCAGCTGTTCTCACCCCTTGCAGTTGAACTCCATAATGAAACCACCCTTTGCAACCTTTGCAACTTCTCCCAATTAACTCTCTCACTCCATACACACCAAACCAAACTGCACTGTACTGGCCATTCCTTCTCCGTTCTTGTACCCAAACTCTGGAAACCCCTCCCTCCCACCTAAAAGAAGCCTTGTCTTTCCCTACATTCAGAGCTCATCTCAAATGACACCACCATCAAAAATTTGACTGCATGTGCTTTTCTACTGGACACATAACCTCTTCACCTGCATCACTTCTACTTTGACCCCCTGCTCTCTCCTGATGCTTTCCTCTCATATTTACTACTAAAATTAATTAATGTTTGTTTTTCTACCCTGTTAATAATATTTAAATATTGTATCAATTGTCTATGGGATTATCTGCCTTGGGTGATTACTCTGTTTGTGAATTTGTTCAGTTTTATTTTTTTTTTTTTGTGAATTTCTTCACCCAGGTTGTACTTGCAAATGGTCTATTATGATCAGATCAATGTACTACCCTGGGAAACAAACTAAATAAAATAAATAAAGTCAGTATAGGTGTACATTGTATCACCTGATGAATAATTTTCTGCTTACATAAATTGTATAAGACAACCAACTCTGCTGTATGTACATAACAGTGGCACAATGGTGCTCCCCCATCAGTGAGAGGCTGTATAGTGAAGCATCAGTTCATTATCATAAAATGGTAATGAACTCTGCTTCTCACCCATGGCTAGTGAGAGAGAGTGTTTTATGAATCCCACTGTACTGTGTTCATACAGTAGGGCAACAGCTGGAGAAACTAGGATAAGTGAATGATGTTACAATCAGTAAGTTTGGACAGGTACCCAGGGTCATGTGTCCATTTGATGTGTAAAACAAAAACTGCTGCATGGCAATTGGCTATATTTCCAAATTGTGAATTTTACCACACAGCAGGCATACAGCATTGCTAGGGAGATGGGTTGTAGGGCAGAATTGTTCCTAGTAAAGGTTGACACCCATACGTATGTTAAGAAACAAAACAGATGAGGCTCATTTTGCCGATTCGAAAAACTCTTTTATTGACTGCAGTATCAGTAAACACTTTCACGTTCTCCCAAATGCTTCCTCAGAGTTCAAAACAGTTGCACTCTAAAACACTCAATTTAAATACACTCATCAATGTAAAACAACCAATCAAAGTTGTTACAATATCATCACCTGTTGCAACAAATAAAATATATAAAACGCTGACTAGAACACAGAAAACATAAAAATAATATTCTATTCATCATTTAAAACAAAATAAACATATTTAAACGCATATATAAACATCAAAATAAAAATATATTATAATAATATGTGTTTGGTATGACAGAAGATCACTCGAGACTGTATATAGGATTGGGTGATAGCTGTCAAACAACTGTGATGTTAGTATTGTAATTGCTACAGTTATATGTGGTCAGACGCATAAAAAACAAAGGTTTCCTTGGTCACGATTACTTTCTGTGCATTGGCCACAGACAGTAGGCTGCATCCTTACAGGGTATACCACAGGCATGTGGACCCTTTATAATGCATGTCCCTATATAGAACTCAGATTACACCCAGTGCACAGAACACAATTAAGGGACTGTACACCAAGTATATAAATCCCCTGTCTTATCTCTGGAACTAACCTTAAAGCCTATTGTGATTTACAAATATACCAGTCATTGTACCATCAGTAGATAGCAAGATCTTAATTTTTTTTACTGTTTTTCAAATTCAAATTTAAATCTCTTGAGCAGATGTGTAGGGTGTTACTAGGGTGTTACTAGTTTTGTGGATGAGAAGGGAGTTTCATAGGACTGAATCCTTCATGGTCTGCCATCTGTGCAGAGGTCCCATCTCAAAAATCAACTGGGCATGGAAAAGAGTGATGATGCTTTAAGATCTTTAGGATAGCTCAGGGTGAACATGCCCTTGATTGTCTTAGTAAGGAAATGCTCTGGTCTCTTGAACTGGGTTATGCATTTAGATAATTATCTACTAAGCATTATACTCTATAGCTGGCCTGATGAGGAAGGAGTGGAGGTGATAATAACTTCATTGAATCTAGAAGATATAGGCTTAGTGATTAGTCTGGTTCTATAAAAGGATTTTCTAACAATAGTGGTAATGTGGTGGTCAAAGATTAGTTTATTGTCAATGAAAGTACCCACATCTCTAATGATCAAGTCAGTTTTTAGGGGCTGTTACCTATGTGATAGGAGCATGGGTGCCTGGGTTTGCCAAAGGATATAGTGTTGCATTTCTTGGCATTTAATTTGATACAGTTCTTTAAGCACATTTGTTAGTGAGCATTAGACCCTCCTGGAGAATCCAGTGGTTATTTGGAGTGTTTATGACAGCTCCCAGTTTGTAATCATCAGCAAACTTTGTCAACCACAGGCTCTTGTTGTCAGTCTTGATGTCACAGAAGTAGATACCAAAAAGGAGTGGTCCCAGGATAGATACAGTGTATTTTATATCTGACCTTGGAAGCTCCTCCCAGTCTCATCTTCTGTATACCAGACCCACGAAGCACCTCCCAATCTTAACTCCTCTGTTCATCTTACTGACAGAAGAAACTGAGAAGGCCCTCCCCTTAGAAAGTTTGTGTACTTTAAAATTGCCTTCAACTATGCGTGTTCCTCATTGTTGGCTTGTCTGCCTTTGAATCACTTGTAATTACTTGTACCTAATTGTTACATTTGTTTCTGGTACCTTTTCACTTGTGGCTAACTAAAGCATGCTTTTCCATTTAGAAGACTGGGACTGCAAATCTAGTGGCAGTAGAAAGGCAGACTGGTCAGTCAGAATTTGGATACTCACATGTAAGACTAAATGAAAATTGCTTGTTGTAGCCACTCGTAATGCAGTAGAAATGTAGCCTGGAATGTCTGAGTTGAGAAAAACACAGGGAGGTTTAAAGTGAGATTGTTTCATCAGCCAGAGGGCTTTTTAGGGACTTAATTGTTTGGTTTTAATATGCACTTGAAAGCTACTTTTGCTGTGTTTTTACATTAAGAAGTTCCAGGATCATCCATCTTGTGGCAGAAGGTGTTTACCTGGTTTCTTTGAGTTGGGATGCACTCCAAGGAGCTCAAAGTGTAATCTTCTATTGGCCAGAGGGCACATGAGTTAGTTTTCAGCTTTTTTTTTGTCTGCTATAAATTAGGCATGTTTGTGCAGAGCTCTTCACAAAACAGTGGTGGTTAGTAGCACCCTGTATAGTAGCAAATCTATAAAGTTAATAGTTAGGACTTTAACTTGTAACACAGAAAGGATTTGCATGGAGCTAAGCTTAGGAGAGCTAGTTAGCACATCAAACAACACTAATATCAGATCATAGCACTATGTAATATCTAGCCTTAACCTTAGACACCACTCAGGAGACCCCTGTAAAACCAAATCCCTAAACCATAATAGCCCAACCATAATGTAGGTCCTGACAACATGGATTTGCAATTTCATAATGTCTCATGTACAATGTAACAGTTGTCTCATGTTTTCAGATAACCTTTTAATCCTTAAAGAAACTAACACAGTATGCAAGAGATGTACATACGTAACTTCCTTTGAGGCAAAAATCTCACTTAGAGACAAGGTTGTCAATAACACACACACTCTACATCATTCACACATACCACTGACCACACACATAGACCTTTTTATACTGAGGAACTTAAAAGAAACCTTTTCAAACCTTAAAGACCTCCTAATCCATCAAACATCAACGCTTCTCCTTAGCAATCACTAAAGCACACACCAAAAGCAACACCAAACACCACACACATGCCTTCACCCAGTGGTTCCCAAGAACAAAGTACATAAGTCAAGCAAACACTTTACCTAGTACTCTTGTCATAGGGGATTTTTATTGTATGACACACAGATGGCCCTCTCATCAGGCTGGAAAAGGAGAAGATAAACTTAGTTGCCCTGTCTGGAGCTAGGATCTGCAATATCACTCATACTCTCAATTCACTGCACCACAGGTACCAATAAGATTTTATCATAGTCCAAGTGGGTATAAATAACCTGAGATCTGCCCCGCTGGGCTATATGAAAAAAAATATTATGGATCTCTCTGAATATGTGTTACACAGATACATGCCTTGTATTCAGTGGCATTCTACCTTCACTAAATATGATGCCACAGTATGAACAGAATATGTTTGATTTTAATAACTGGCTTAGTTTCTGGTGTCACTGCAGGGGAATCCGATATCTATAATTGTAGGAGGACATGGTTAAAAGACCACATTGCTTTGCCAAGGATGGTCTGTGCCTGTTCCCCCTGGGCTTTCAGATATTGGGTAAAATGTTATCCACCCTCGTAGAGCCTTTCTTTAGAAAATGTCAAAATGACAAAACTACCAACATAACAAACAAAAAACTCAAAGCAACCTAAACAAGAAACTCCACATCCTACAAGCTCTCCTCACTCTGGAGAATGTAGGCATCTGTTATGTTACTTAGACTTGATTTAAAGCTGCAGCAAGTATTCTGGCAGTGAAAGGCTACAGTGCCTTCTATGCATTTAGACTAAGTGCACAGACAAGGGCTAAAGGTAGAGGTGTCTCAAGCCATGTTAGCAACAAATACAACTCCAGTCTGATTAAATAGGATGATGACCTAGAGCCAATCCACATGCAAGTTCCTCACCATGTACTGGTGAGCTACATGTCACCACATAGCTCACACTTCTTATCTTGATCTACTAGGTATCTTCATCATCCAGCCAAATGCCCTATTCATGGGAGACTTTAACTGCCTTTCATTAGACTGGGAAATGTATACTGCCTTTAATTCACAGGCACACCATTTCCTTGGCTTTATCGAAATAAACACCTCAGATCAGATAGTGCGCCCTTCAGCCACAGGATAAAATATATTGGACATTGTACTTGGCAATATCAATGAGTTCAGACCACAAGCTGCCTCCCTCAAAATCAAAATCAATCTGGATAACCCAGCTAAATCTGTAACAGTTAGGAACTATTCTAAAGCAAACTACATTTTACTGACCAACAGTTTTTCAAAATTCACAGATATTCCAAACCCCAAGAACACAACTACTTATGTAGAATCTTTTACAGAAACCCTGTAAAAATATGTAAATAACTGTATTGAGGCTGCTGTACCTACCAGAAGTAAGCTCAGTTCTAACACCAAAAACAAACCACCCTGGAGGAAACCTTACTTTAAGGGTATATAACAAAAGGAAAAAGTCATGGTCAGAAACAGAACTAGCAACACTCATAGGGAAAAGAGCATTCTGATTCACCTAAACAAGAAATTAAAGTTCTAATAAAGTCCAACAAGGCCAATTATGGTCAGGATAGCCTCCCAGGCTAACAGCAATCTCAATGCCTTCCACGGTTATGTCAGAAACCTGAAAGGTAACTCTCAGCAGTGTACAGAACTGGCGGTAAATGGCACAACCTTCACCAACCAGGGTGATGTACTGAATCTTCTGGCTGATAAATTTAGCTCTTGATTTATTCCCCATTAATCCCACTACCTCTTGTAAAACCCTTTGTAGCATATCCCCTCATCTATCATCAGGAAGCAGGTCCTGGTGGTGCTTGCTAAACCAGAAACTCTGCTTCAGTGAGCCTTGACAGAATCCCCAGTTGCCTCCTAAATAGCCTAAAACATCAGCTAGCAGGACCACTTGAGGCAGTCTTGCAACTACAGCCTCAAAACAGGTTGCGTGCCAAGTGAATGGAGGACCACAGTGGTCATCCCTTTTCATAAGGATGGACCATCAACAAACCAGGGAACTACGGACTCATCAGTCTGGCAAGTCTAATATGCAAATGGATGGAATGAATTATCATGGAAATGATCAACAAGGACAATGACACCTGACAGGCACAGGACCCATCACAGTTTGGCTTTCTTAAGGGGAATATATTGACTACTCAACCTGGAAGACTTCTTTGAGAGGGTTACCAAGGCTATGGATGAAGAGAAAAGGGTGCATAAAGCCTACCTTGACCTGGCCAAGGCATTCAATATAATGCTGTTGTATCTTTCGGCTTTTCCCGGTTAGGGGCCACCACAGCGGAACTCCGGTCCGCTAATGATTGGCAGTAGATTTTTACGTATCAAGTTGCCAGCCCTGATGCACAACCTCCCCCCACTCATATATTATCCACATACTCTCAGAACTAGGTATAAATCCCTACATATCTCACTGGATTTCTGGCTGGCTCAAAGATAATCAGAGAATCGGTGAGAACACCACCATTAGGAGATTGGTCACCAACAGAGTACCCCAGAGCTCCATGTTGGGCTTTCTATTTGGCATCTTCTTCTCAGAAGTCAAGGCTAATGTCAAAGCTCTCTGGCTCACCAAGTTTTCAGATGACTTAAAATGGGAACTATCATAGATTCCTCCATGACACCAACATCCTAAAAGAGGGTGCAATACAAACAAATGACAGATGTCAAAGCCTTGGAATAATACTCGACCTGAAGAAATGCATTATAGTGCCCTTTGGGAAAGCATCCACCCAAGCTAATTACTCCATTGATAAAATACTCCTAGCAGTTGACCGGATAGTTAAGGATCTGAGAACATATGTAGACAGCAACAAATCCACATTAGTTCTGCTAAATAAAATAATAAATCCAGCAAGCAATAAAAGCGCTGAATAACATGATGGCTCCAGGCTCAAACTCCAGCAAAACTATTTTATTGAAATACAAACTTAAGTGCTTTCGCAGTAAACCAACTGCTTCTTCACACATTAACATGGGTTCCCCGACGCACTTTTTCCCAAATCACTGATGGTCGAGCATACTTACGTGAAAATGCTGTTCACCGAAGCAGTATTTTCGTGTAGGTATGCCTGTTGCAGAGGCCGTACTATGGTGTGGATAAGGGAAGATTCAGTTTTCCTCACTGTAGTGTGGTCTTGGAGTGAGACTATTAAAGTAGGGGGGTGCATGGGGGGCATAGCCTATAAACGTAAACGTTTTTTTCTTTTTTTTTTTTTTTTTTGACACATTTTAACAAAAGTGCTTTTTCGGTAAAAGCGCTTTCATTAAAACGTGTTTGGTGATGTTGGGTTTGACTATTGTAGCTTCGTACAATAGTCCTAGACCCATTAACATATATAGTATATGCTCCTTTCTTAGGATATAATTACATCACTTCCCACCTCTTTTCCTTCCTAATCAATTAGGTCTTAAAGTACCCTGATATAAATCTAGTATCAGACAATAATACATTACATAAAGATCATTTAAAAATGACACATAACATCTAAATCCCCACACACATTTATAAAGTGGATGAACCCACTTCCATAAATATTATATAATTATAAAAATTATTGTGCAAAATTTAATAAACAAAACTCTTGCATGTTGCATAAAAACACAACTTTCATGTTAAAATCATATAATGATACAAAATAAACAAATACATATGAAAATATATAAAGCTCATGCAAAAACTCCTTACAAAAGTATATATATATATATATATATATATATATATATATATATATATATATATATATATATATATGTATATATATATATATGTATGTATATATATATATGTGTATATATATATCTATATATATATATATATATATAT
Source organism: Protopterus annectens (assembly GCF_019279795.1). Lineage (NCBI taxonomy): Eukaryota > Metazoa > Chordata > Ceratodontiformes > Protopteridae > Protopterus > Protopterus annectens. The sequence goes on along the minus strand of NC_056748.1, from coordinate 881,107,638 downwards.
ATATATATATATATAATGCGTGTGTGCATGCACACACGCGCATGTGTAAAAAGCATGAGAGTATATATACACACATAAGTTTTCTCCTACCTAGCCAGTACTGATTGCTAGGTTATTTTGCACCCTAGGCAAAACTTATTAGTGTGCCCCTTGTTTTACAAATAAGTTACTTTTTTTTTAATTGAAATTATGACTTGATCTTGCAAGGTTAAAATCGAAAACAAAAACAGCAACAAAAAAGACGACACTGTCATTAATTAAGTATACTTTTTTCATACAAACAATACTTAAGAGTTCAGAGCTTGTGGTCGCTCTTACTTCACTAAAATGCATATTACTCTTGCAAAGTAAGACAGAACTGCAGTCATTCTATTTGCACATAGGCATTGCCCCCATTCCAACTGCCTACCCAGAGAATATGCTTTGAGCCTACAGTTTTTAAAATAATGAAAATAAAAGGCCACGGTTACATTATTGTAGTTCTTTAAAATCACATAGCCAAGACCTTACACATGATCTTCGGTTCACCAATACACACTGCACTCATGCAATAGTACAGTTTGTTTCAACAACAAAACATTGACAAACAGTCCTATTTATCTTGACTACCCCTACAAAATGATATTAGGTTAGAAAAATACGTCATCCTTAAACGGCTCCCTAGAAAACACTGCAGACCTAGTATCTCTTTGACTCCTGCCAGGATATTAAATTAAAAATATAAATAATAATAATAATAATAATAATAATAATAATAATAATAATAATAAAGGAAGTCATTAACAGCCAACCCCAGAAACACACAGACCACTAGTATCTGGTTGACCATGCCAGATAGTATATTAGAGTATAAAAAAAACACAATAGTCCCCCAAAAAACTGCATCGCCAGTATCTGGTCAACCTTGCCAGCACAGTATATAAAAAAGAAAGTCATCAACAGCCCCCAAAACACACACACTACCTAATCTTAGCTACTACTAGTATGTGGTTGACAATACCAGGAATGTTAGAAAATCACAAACTGCCCCCAAAATGGCCAGCCCACTGCAGATCTCATCCTCTACTATGATCTGGTTGACCCTGCCAAACTCCAGGGCCAGGATGTTAGAAACAAAGAACAAATATATAACCAGTCCACCTTTTCATTTTAAACAGCATCTGGTCAAGCCTGCCAAAAATAATAAATAATTAAATACATAAATTATCTGGTCAACCCTGCCAGGAAAAAATATTACTGAAAATATCTGGATGATCCTGCCAGAAAAACAAATGCAATATTTAGTATCTGTTTGGCCCTGCCAGGAAAAAAAGTGCAATATGTATATCTGGTTGGCCCTGCTGAAAAAATAAAACAGTCAGAAGAACCCATTATTTTTTTCACACTTATCTTAGTGGTATTTTCTGGACCAGCAACAGTTTTGTAGAAAGTGTTTGACTTATACATTGAAGTGCTGATGTCATGCTCAGGGATTGTGGCTTTGATGAAGTGGTCAGTATGCTGCAATATAAATCAAGGGACACCAATGCAACAATTAGATTGAGCATATTTAATGTATGAAAGCATCTGTGCATCAGTTTAAAAAAAATCTCCAAACACAAATTCAAGAACAGATAGTTGTATTTTTTGTACTGTGCTTATATAACACTTTGAGTAAAAATAACAAGTACATCAGCACATTTCTCCAAAATTCAGGGAACAACAGCAAAAACATCTTCCTGCTGCTGCAGACACAGGTCTGGTGAGTTGCAGAACATGCTCTTTGAAGTATTAATTACACTTTTAGCTCTGTAAGTACTCACAGCAAAGGACTACAGAATGATATTCGTTACAAAAGCCTGAAATGTAGCTGCATCATTTTTCTAGAGCTGTAAAATTGCTTTAAATGGCTTGTAACAGGAACCGAGAGAAATGTATACGATGGTCAATCAGGAATAATATGCAAGCGCTCCTGCTACAGGTGTTTTTGATGCCTGTGATTCACATTATTGGCACTGTATCTTAATGGACTAGGAAGACATCACTTCATTATGTCTATCATGACTAATATGTATTTATTTATTTATTTATTTATCCTTTGTTGACCAGATTAGTCTTACTATGCTAGTATTCTGTTTTCAGGAGAGACACAAAGTAGTATTTATACTACTTGGGGAAATTTGGCCAGGCATCAAAAACATCCCTATTTGTTTTTGATAGGGACCATGAGCTACCCGGAACTCAAGCATTTGGGGTCAAGGTTTAACAGCTCATCAGAACGTCACAGTCAGGAATGCCCACTTGAAACAGACCAGGGGCATACATAGCAGACATTTCAGGCTTGCCTGGGAATATCTGATAATATCACAGGATGAGTTGCACACTGTTGTTGTGGCTACAGAAGTCTGGTCTGCTCTACTCAGCTTGTTACCACTGTGACCCTCATCAGGATATGTGGTTTTGTACATGAATTAATTAAGGAGAAAGTACAGCTTTAAAATAGTAGTTTGCCTTTGGTCATTTTTCTGCTGCACTAAACCTCAAGTTCTTCCACGTTATGACCTCCCCAAATTTATACTCATGATAAGCCTTGTAACTGATGGCTAACAATACTTACCCATCCCTTGTTATTCAAAAAAAAAATCCAAGACCACATTATCAAGCACATGCAACAGTCCACTGACACAATTATTTGTTATTTATTTATTTTAGATTTGGTTACTGGGAAAGTCCGACTGGACATAAGTCTTTTTTCAGTGGAGGCCCGGGGAGAAAAGTTCCACATATAACATAGATTAAAAAATACAATTTCACAGGTACAAAGAATAACACAATACATTTTGCATAGAATAAAACTTAGGATAATAAAACTTTAAATTGTACATTGACTAAAATTGGGGGGGGGTGATGGTATACTATACAAGTTCCAAGATGAAACACCTTAAACTGTACAATCAAAATAACATTCAGTATGATGTAATATCATAATATTATAAAGTATACAACAAGTGTTTCTACTTAGAAGAAGCAGTAACTGCTAAGAGGAATAAAAAGGTATTAGGAAGGAGACTTGCAAGATAAAGAACAGTCTTCTGCCTGAAAAAAAGGAGGGGAATTTACCCTGGGTGTGCAAGAAGGAGATGGAGTTAGACTAACCTGGGGGATAGCTTGTAGGTGTGCTTTTAGAGATTTCTTAAAGTGAGCTAAGGATGTTGTGGCTGTTATATTACTGGGCAGAGTGTTCCATTTCTTAGCTATAACATTTGAATAAAGGGAGACTCCTACAGAGTTGTTGGCTTTAGTGACTGAAGGAGAGATTTGTTGTTGGAGCACAGGGCCCTAGTACTAGAGTAAGAGTGTATTAGGTTTTATAGTGCAGGGGGTTTATCTGGGTAGTAATGAATCTTATGTTTTATTATAAGCTGGTTGTAAAGGAGAAGGTGGGGAAATTCAAGCCAGTTGAGTTGTTTAAGGGCTGAGCAGTGGTGTTTGTGATGTGAGCTATTGGTGGCAAACTTTGCAAGTTTATTATAGTAGGTGTCATGTTTGGTTATATCTGATTTTCTAAGACTGGTGAGGATAGGGGTGGCATATAGAAGTGTAGAGATGAGATATGTTTGTACTATTTTAACCCAGGTGCTATTTGTGAAGAATTGTTTATTTCTATATAGTCTGCTAAGTTTTTTATGTACTTTATTTATGGTGAGTGAAATGTGAGTGTCACATTTCATATTGCAGTCAATCTCAACACCTAGAAGTTTGGCGTGAGCAAAAGGAGAAATAGTTGTTTTATTGTTAGAGATTACACTAATGTGGGTATGGGAGTGGAGTGGTCAGTAGGCTGGAATATGAGAAGTTTGGTTTTATTGGGATTTAGTATTACTTGAGAGTTGGTAAGCCATTATTCTACAGAAAGGAAGGAGGCGTGTGTTTTTAATTGCGGGTCTTGGGGAGAAGGAGAGGAACAGATTAGTGGTGAGTTATCACCATATTGGATGATTGAGGCATGTAGAGAACAGGTATGGAGGTTGTTAGTGACGAGAGAGAAATGTAAAGGACCAAGGATGGAGCCTTGGGGAACATCCAGTGTGACTGGCAATAAAGGAGAGAGTTCTTGCCTCCACTGTACTGCCTGCTGCCTCCCTGTTAAATAACTTAAACCAGGCAATGGTGGATTTGCTAAGATTCAGTACAGAGAGGGATTTAATGAGTTTGTTGTGGTTAACCATATCAAATGCCTTAGAGAGGTCAAGAAGAATAGAAGCAACATGGTTGCCATTATTTATGTGGTTATTTACTATATGAGTGAATGACATAAGGGCTATAGTGGTGCTGTGACAGGGCCTGAAGCCATGTTGAGTGTTTGTGAGAAGGTTGTGGGTGTTGAGGAAATCCATGATTTGTGTGTGCATACACCTCTCCAGGATTTTGGACAGAGGTGAAAGTATTGCTATTGGCTGATAGTTGGTCAATTGTTTTGCGTTACCTCATTTGTAGACTGGAATAATGTGAGATCTCAGACTAGATTTTTGGATATTGAATGATTGATAAGAATGGATACAGGGTATGCAATGGCATCAGCAGTTGTTTTCAGAAATTCATCTGGGAGTTTATCATCAGTTAAAGTGTTAAGATTTACTTTCTTAAGAAGTCTCTTAATTGTATTAGTAGAGACAGGATGGAAGGTAAATCCATTATTTGTATTAGAGTAATTGGGTATCTGGTTGATGGATGGAAAGCTTTGAGAGATAGATAGTGCAAGAATGGATTCTGTGAAGAATTTGTTGAAATGGGTGGCCACATTAAGTGAGGTATCATTTATGGATGGTGGGGGAGTGCCTGATTTTCCAGGAAGGAGAATATTGTTAACTTCTGATCAGAATTTTGGGGGGTTATTTTGATATTTTGTTTGTATATTGTGATAGTAGCTAATTTTATCTATTTCGACACACTTCTTTTGACTTGTTGCAGAGTTCCACATAAGTCTGTTTATCAGTATGGGATCCAATTTTGTGCCAGTAGGCCCGGGCTTTATCTCTGTATTTCAGCAGAGATATAGTCTCTTTTGTCATCCAGGGAGTGTAGTTGGATTTGACTCTGATAGTTCTAGGAGGGGCCATGGTATCTGAGGATATCTAAGATGGAAGAAGTGAAGTACTGAACAGCTTTGTTAAGGTTAATGTTCTTGAGAGGAGTCCAGTTATATTCTTTTAGTGCATTAATAAAGCTAGCTGGATTGAAGTCTTTCTTGTTTTTGTGGGCTTTGCCTGATATGTATGATATCTTATTACAAATGTAGGTAAGTGGTCACTCAGGCTGTCAGGGAGGCATCCTGATTGACAGATATTGACTGTCTCTTGGTGGATTTGTCAACACTAGTGGGAGATTGGATGAGCTGAGAAAATCCATGGAGGTTGGGAAGTTGATGAGAAAACTGGAGTTACAAGTTAACCAGTCAATGTTGAAGTCCCCCAAGATGATGGTTTCATGTTGGAGGAAGTCAGAGGCCCATTCAAGTAGAGTCTCTAGGGTGGGTATATTGTTTTCGGGTGGTATGTAGCAACCAATTATATTGACACTTTTTGTAGGATTAATTATTATTTTTCTCAGTATAAATTCTGTATTGCCTAAGATAGGTATGTGTATATCCAAGTTTTCTACCTTTAGCTGATTTTTAAATAGCTATCCCACCTCCTTTTTTAGATGTACGATCATTACGTAGGATATTATAGCCTAGTGCTAGAATTTCATTATTGGAAATGTCAGGTTTAAGCCAAGTTTCAATTAATAATACCAAGTAAGGAGAGTATAGGGAAAGATTCTCATGATAGTCATGGGTTTTTTGCTAATGCTTCTGACATTCATATTTACTATGAGCAGGTCATTAGTTTTCCTAGGAAGTTGGAATGTGTTTTGAGATTATGATTAGTTAATTGGTTATTGTTAACAGATGGGTCAATATTAGGATGTATACCTCCACTGAGAGATAGTCTGACTGCAATCTCTACTTTGGTTCTTGTGAGATTAATTATGTACTTGCCATATTTTGTGGATAGTTTATTGGTATGTAGGGAGGGTAAGCTAAGTTTAGGGATATAAGGATAGATGTTTATGTGTCAGATAGATGGGAGATGGAGGGAATGAGAGGCACTGATTTTGTGGTGTAAGCGGTAGAGGTGGCATGATGAGGAAATGTATTGGGTAGAGTGTTATGGTATGACATAAGGTGTGCAAGTAGTATAAGCATCGTTAGTATTATTGGTTGTGTAAGTATATTTAGGTGGGAGCATGTTATGTAAAGAAGTAGATGTAGGTGTTATGGTATGACATAAGGTGTCCAAGTAGTATAAGGATTGTTAGTATTATTGGTTGTGTAAGTATATTTAGGTGGAGCATGTTATGTAAAGAAGTAGATGTAGGTTTAGGTTCATAGGATGGTACTAGGCTATCAGCCCTAGGGACTATACAAGCCTAGCCATAACAATTCCCTGGCTATTTCTTCCCACACTATTTACTTCCCTGGACCTCTGTCTAGCAGGGTGACTGACGTGATCCCCTGGGTGAATTTCCTTTCTCCCATCCAATCGTCAACGTTCCTTTTGAAGAGGGCCAAAGAGGCACTCTGCTTGACATGTATGGGCAATCTATTCCAGAGTCTGGGGAGTCTCTGGGTCAGGAACCTAGCCCTCCAGCATGTTTTGTTTATTGTGATGACAAAGTTTAGATCCCTGGAGCGTGTGGCTCTGAGGGATTTCTTTAAGTGTAGCATGTCCAACAGCTCTGAGTTTGACATGGCCTTGTATGTTAAGCAGAGATCGCCTCTGAGTAGACGATATATGACAGAGTATAGCTGGAGTTTTTTAAGGCAGTCAGCGTAGGGTATCTGCTTTAGGCCTGTGATTCTTTTAGTGAGGTATTTCTGCAGCCTTTCCAGTTGTTGCAGATGTCTTGAGAGGTATCTACCAAACAGGGCATTGTATTCTATAATGGGTCTAATGAGGGATAAGTACAGTGGGACAATGACCTCCTTTTTTCTGGATGAAAAGCCCTTAGTGATGAGGTGTGCCACATAGAAAGATTTCCTGACTATTGTGGTGATGTGGTTATCGAAGGTGAGACCACTGTCCACCTGTGTCCCTAAGTCTCTTATCACACTTTCAGTGTTTAGTGTACTGCCACCTATATGGTAATTCATGGGTACATGTTTTTTCCCAAAGGGGATAACTATACATTTCTTGGCATTGAGCTTGAGCCCATCTCTCTGACACCAAGCATCTGTTTCTGTAAGGCCCTTTTGTAGAGTATCCACATCATTTAGGGATTCAATAATGGCTCCCAGTTTGCAGTCATCTGCGAACTTTGTTAGCCAGATTCCCTTAGAGTTGGCCTGTACTTCAGAGAAGTAGATGCCAAACAAGAGCGGTCCCAGGACTGAACCCTGAGGTACTCCACTTGTCACTTGTCTGGAGCTGGATTTGGAGTCGGCTATTTTTACAATGTGGGTTCTATCAGTAAGCCAGTTAGCAACCCATTGGGTGACGTAGGGATTAATGCCCAGCTTAGTAAGTTTATCTATGATTCCAGAGTGGGGGATGGTGTCAAAGGCCTTGTCAAGGTCTAGTTAGGCTGTGTGAACCACCTTACCCTTGTCCATGGCTCTGGAGACTGATTTGAAGAAGTCATTCAGGTTCAGGAGACAAGATTGGCCCTTCAAGAACCCAAACTGGGTGGGGTCCAGAGTTTGAAGGTTGCCAATGTCTTTGTTTATAAGTTCCATGATAATACGCTCCATGGCCTTGCAGATAAGGCTCGTCAGACAGATGGGACAGTAGTTTCCGGGAACCAAGGTGGATCCGCCCTTATGGAGTGGGATAACTGTAGCTCTGCGCCACTCAGTGGGCACAAAATGTGAGGTGAGGCTATGATTAACATGACAGTTAGGTGAGGTGCCATTTCATATTGTAGTTCATGTAGTACACAGCCCGGGATGTCATCTGGTCCCATGGATGCTGTATTCTTAGCTTTGGACAGTGCGTTTTTTTACCTATGTGGCCGTTATTACTGGAATTTGGCAATCTTCTGGTATGGAGATGGGGCCATTTAGAGGGTGAGAGGGGGGTGAAGTTGGCACTGAATCGATCAGCCAGGATATTGGCAATATCCTTAGGATCAGTATATTTAATGCCATTCTGCTTTAGCTCAGGGCAGATCTGAGCATTGTCATTTAAATTCATGACATAGTTATAGAATGCCTTGTGGTTGTCTTTGGAATCTTTGGCAATTTTATTTTCATAACTAGCTTTGGAGGATTTTATGAGGGATCTCAGTTTCTTACTGAGGCTGGTAAGGGAGTTTTTTGCATCCTGGGATTTTCCTCTTTTCTGCAACAGTTTATTCCTTTTGTTGTAAAGTTTGTTTATGGCAGGGGACCACCAGATTGGCTTCCTTTTTATGAATGAGAGCATCTTGGTTCTATTTGGGATGGCACGATTCATGCATGAGTAAATGTGCTTGTACAGTGCTTAGTGCAGGATGCAGCAGTTGAACTTTCAGTTCCCGTCTGCATGGGTGTCATGAAGTTTGTCACTTCTGACTTGAGTAGCATGAAGTTGGCTATGGAGAAGTTTTTTATGGATGTTTCCTTACTGGGGGGTGGGATGTGGATGTTAAGGGTGATTAGCTTATGGTCATACCTGACTAACGAGGGGGTGACCATAGGTGTGGAACATCGATTTCCAATGTTGGTAATGACCAGGTCTAGGATATTGGAGCCCCTGGTGGGACTATGAATTAGTTGATCCAGGGCATTGGAATTTATGAAATCCAAGAACCATTGGGCCAAGGTGTAGTTAAAATCACCCAGTATTAGGGTGTTTGGTTCTATCTTAATATTTTCTGGTATGTTTAGAATGGTGTAGTGAGAATCTTGGGGTATGGTGGGGGATCTGTAGCAAGCTACAATTTGGATTGCAGTCTTACCTAGTGTTAGTTGCACCTGGAGAATTTCAGACGCATTGTGTTGGGCAACTAGCCTGGTGGTGTGATTATCCTTAGTGAATATTGACACTCCTCCATCTTTAGTGTTTCGGTCCTGGTTTGGTGGCAGAAAAGTGTGGTAAGAGTTGTAGCCTGGTATTGCAGGGGTGCTTTCTGGAGCCTTGAACCAGGTCTCAGTTACTGTGCAGATATCAATGTTCTCCATTTTTAGGAGTGCCTCGAGAGAGTGCATTTTGAGGTTTAGACTTCTAGCATTGAGTAGCATTACCTTCAGATTTTGCATGCTTGTACCTGTTACGGTGGTGGTTTTGTCCTTTGAACTTTGCCTAAAAAAGGCACTATAGGGGTGGCAAGAGCCTTAGCCAGTAACCTGAATCCCAGGGGTGACAGATGCAGACCATCTCTGGCAAAGCATCGTGGTCTGTCGATCATGTCGTCCCAGACAGACAGACAGATACTGGATCCCCTTTGAATGACACCAGGTGTTATTTTAATCTTATCTGGGCCTTGGTAGGGATGTAGTGTTAGCCAGTATTAGTTGTAATGGCAGAAGGGGTGTAGTGTTGGCTAATATTAGGTGTAGTAGAAGAAGTTGATGGAATGGCCACTAGTGTTAACAATTTGTTTGTGTCTTTCAGCTTTTCCCAGTTAGGGGTCACCACAGCAGAACTCCAGTCTACTAATGATTGGTAGTTGATTTTTACGTGCTGGGTTACCAGCCCGGACGCACAACCTTCAATGAAGATACGCCCATTCACGCATGTCTCCACTCAGATGACGCTCTAGCTGAGAATCAAACTGGACAGCGTCTTACTGTGAGGCGACAATGCTACCGCAACACCACCACCACGGGATAAAGTAGTTTTCAAGGAGGAGAGTTTTAACAGTGTTATACTAATTTGTAAGGGGCAGGGTTGGAGGGATTGCAAGACGTGCTAGTATGGGATTGGCATAGTGATGTAGCGACACTGGTGTATTGCGTTTGGAAGAAGTGGTATTGATGGAGTGGCTTATAGAGTATAAAGCTGAGGAAATAGGGGTGTGTGGGAATAGGGGGTAGGGTAGGGGAGCATAGTGAGTCCAAGCATAGCGAGGGCAAATGCAGTGGGTTGGCCCTGGCCCTTGTGTAGCTCCTGAAGAAGAAAAATAATCAATAAGGTGAGTTATAACTGAAGTAGAAGTGGAAGTAGAGAAGAAAGGATTGAAGGGATTTATTAGAGTTGATTGTAGATAAACACGTTGGCTTAGGGAGACAGGAAACAGTTAGTGGGCATGGAGAAGAGGAGATAGGAGGGGGGAGAGAGATGCCTAGTATACTGTAATAAGTTTTGACAAAGGGTATCTACTAGAGGATAGGCAGGAGGTATTTACCTTAAGAAAAAGTGGATAGGAGGATGATATGGGCTAGAGATTGCTTTGGAAGAGACAGGCCATGTATGAGGGATCCATGTAGGAGTGAGACTGAGTGATAGTGACAAAATTGATAGTGACAAACTGAAGGCTTGCACCAGATCTAATAGCAGATACCCCTCTTCCCCTCATAACCCATCAGTAATAACACTCAACACCAGAAACAGAAGTTATGTCAGATACAGATACTGTAATACCTCTTACATTAGCAGGAAACCAGAGATCTTTTTGTCTGCTTGCATAAAGTTTTGACAATTTTTTTGCCTAGCCTGCTTTCCTTTCAATACCCCAGGCCTACATTTGTCTGATCTATGATTTCCTTCTCATGCTCTCTTTCATTTATGCTGTCTACACAAACCTTTGCATTACACTCACCCGTATCATCCTTTTTAAATCCCATATCATCCTTTTTAAATTTCTCCAAGTCTTTTGGGTTTCTAATACCATGACGGGAATGAACCCCATTCCTCAGACAAAGTATGAATAAAGTTCATGAAATCAATATCATTTCATTCTTTGATGTTAGCAAAAATTGTAGTACCTATATTATGCCCAGAAGTGGCTCCTGCAATTCATACAGAGTTGCATGCAGTAGTAGCATATCTGAACATCACATTGAAGTCTTTTTTATGAGACCCATATTTCCTACTTCTACTGCAACTGTCTGGGTATCCATCCTCCACATTGCCCTTGTATCTGCCTGCAAATCCTGGTATCTTGTGACTTTGTGTCTCTCTGTACATAAGACACTGTAATCACTGGGTGTAACAATTTCAATGATTAATGCTACTTTTGTCTTCTTTTCATGGGCTACTATATCTGGTTTTCTAGCATCTATGTTTTGAACTGTTGGTAATGGGTGATCCCATGTGATATAAACATCATAATTTTCTATAATGCTTTGTGGATCATGTTTCCAATGCTTCTCATCTACTTCAATATTGTAATGTGTACACAATTCCTAATGCAACAGTCCTGCCACATTATTATGCCTTTCAGCATACAGGCCCTCTATCATTAGTGTATCATACCCAGCAACAAGATGTGCGACTGTTTCCAACTCTCTTTTACAATATCTGCATTTGAATGAACTTTGTAAACCAATGTGTATTTAGTCCACTATCTTCGGCCACCAATATTAATCTTTCCCCTTTTGATTTAAATTCACCTCTCCTTAGTCATTCCTGCATCAGACCCTGATTGACATGAGGTTGTTCCAGGAGTTTTTTATAATTTCAACTTTATTTATCCCTTTTCCACATTTATTGCCTTCTCATCTGATCTTTCACCTTATATTCTTTTCTTTTGTTTTTTTTTGGCAAATTCAGTTGCTGCCTGATTTTTGTCTACTTCTGGTTTGATTTCCACTCACGCCCTTTTAAGTCACCTTAAACTTGTTCTCATGTTTTAAAACTTTCATTATGTTTGGGTCTGGTGAGGTCAGTAGACTGCAGACCTATACATGGAATCAATTTCAAGGAGGCCCATACCTCCTTCAGAATGGTGAATATATCATCTTGGTATACAAGGATTTTTATAAATCATTGACAAGCATGAAGCATTTTCCTTGTTTTCCTGTCGAACTGATCTAATACCTTTTGGGGCAAGTTAATCACCCTAAAACTGTAAGTTAGAGCAAATCAAATTGGTGTATAGCTTGGACTTTGTTCCTAAATGTCAGAGCTGTTTTCATGATTAACTTTAATCTTCTAAAATATTCCTTAATAATTTGTATTTGTTCATGTTTTATTGTATATCCTTCATCAATTCACAAATATTTACATACTCCCTTCTGCTCAAGTTCCTTTATATCACATTCCTGTCCCAGACTCATATTTTCTTGGTGCTGCAGCTTTCCTGCTTTAAAGGCTGGTTGTGTAAATTTATCAAGACCAAATTACATTCTATCATTTGAAAAAGTGTGGACCACTTGTAGATGTGCTTTCACTTCCTCATCTGGTGAACTATACAGTTTTAAATCATCCAAAAAAAAAGAAGATAAGTCTTTACACTTTGTTGTTTTCTGGAAACCAAATTATAGCCATGACCTAATCTGTTAAGTAGACACCTTAATGGGTTAAGGGCAAGACAAAAGAGCAGTGGTGACAAAGAGTCACCCTGGAATATCCCCCTTCAAATTTGTCCTTTTCGTGGCTTAGCTACTAAGTGGCTTGCCACTGTTTCATGGTCTCTGTAGTGTAACTGATCGATGTAAATTGTATCTTATACATTTGTAAGCACTCTTTTATCCATGAATGTGGGATGATGTCAAATGCTTTTGTGTTGTCCATCTGTGCCAAAGTAAGATTCTTCCACTTTTTACAATTCTCCATATGACTTTAACAACAAATGATCCTTTGTTTCATATTACTTTTATTAGTCTTTTATTCTATTGCCATAAATAAGTTTTCTTCTAAACAAATAAACTCTGTTGGCATCAGTTCTAGTGTACAGTTTATATATAGTCAGATGGCAAGTTATTGGTCTATAATTTTAGGATATCTTGCAAGTTTACTCATACGGATGATTAGCATTTTTCCTCTTGTTAACAAGGATGATGTCCGTTCATTGTGTGCATATAAATAGTTCTTACTCAGGGCTAAATCTTTATGTAAAGATGTTAATACTTTTAGCCAGAAATTAAGTACTGCATCTGGGTCTGGGGTTTTCCAGTTGGGAGCTTTTCTTAATTTTCTTTCAGTTTCTTTGGCTGTCATTTCATCCCATGTCATATCCTGTACATTTGAACTTCTTACTGTTTCTTTTACTTCTATCAATTCAGCATCTTGGCTACATTGTATAGGATCTTCACATATATTTATCTAAAATGTGTCTATTTCTTCATTTTTGGTGGTGTTTCTATTCTTTTTGCCTTGCTTCCCAATTGTCTATAAAACCTTTTTGGGTCATCAATGAATTGCTTGATTGTACTTCTCTTTTATATTTGTCTGCTCCTGTCTATCTGACGAATTTGGGCATCTTGAGGCAATGTAGCAATTGCCTCATGTACACAGACAACCCTATCCTCCTACCACCCAACACCACAACCTGTGAGAGATGCACTTATCTAGCCAAACTGGAGGTAAAGATCTCTCCAACCAAGACTGAACTTGACAGTCAAGAGAAGGTAAACACTTGCACCACACCACACTCATCACATAGTCCCACTAAACCTGGACCACCAAAATCTACACATAGAAACACAAAAACATTCACAGATGCTCTCAGTAATAATCTGCTCAAGCAACAGAGACCTCCAAAGCAGAAACACAAGTAACCTCCACCCCCCAACACAACCCAAATGACACATAGCCCACAGACTCAGTGTGCCAATAAACCACAGCCCATAAGGCAAAACAACATACCCAACACACTAGTCATAGGTGACTCTATAGTCAAGCACACTGATGTCCCACTCACCAGGCTAAACAAGGAGAAGGTTACTGTCAGCTGCTTGTTGGGTGCCAGGATCCGCCACATAACCCACAAACTCAGTTAACTCCAAAACAAGTATAAATATGACTCTGTCATTGTCCATGTTGGTGTGACTGACCTGAGACATACCTCCCTGGACTACATGAAAAGAGACATGCAAGAGCTCTCTGATCTTGTAGCCCAGGCAGGTATGACCCTTGCCCTGAGTAGCATCCTGCCATCGCCCAGAATGATACTGCAGTACAAGGACAAAATGATTGACTTCAACAATTAACTAAGCTTCTGGTGTCATTCTAAGGGGATCCAGTATCTGTCTGCCTGGGACAACATGGTCGATAGACCACGATGCTTTGCCAGAGATGGCCTGCACCTGTCACCCCAGGGATTCCGGATACTGGCTAAGGGTCTTGCCCCCCCTACAGTGCTGTTTTTAGGCAAGGTTCAAATGACAAATTCACCACCATAACAGGAACAGGCAAGCAAAAACTCTGGGCAATGCTACTTAATGCTAGAAGTCTAAATCTCAAAATGCATTCACTCGAGGCACTCCTTAAAATAGAGAACATCAATATCTGTGTAGTGACTGAGACCTGGTTCAATGCTCTAGAGAGCACCCCTGCATTACCAGGCTATAACTTGTACCACACTTTTCAGCCATCTAACCTGGACCAGAACACAAAAAGTGGAGGTGTGTCCATATTCATTAAGGATATCCACACCTCCAGGCTAGTTGCTCAGCATAATGCATCCGAGGTTATCCAAGTGCAACTAACTCTGGGCAAAACTGCAGTCCAAATTGTAGATTGCTACAGATCCTCCACCATGCCCCAGGATTCCCACTATTCTTTTCTTGATATACTGGAAAATATTAGGGATCAACCAAACACTCTAATAATGGGCGATTTCAACTACCCCACCATTAACTGGAAAAACTACTTATGTACCAACTCCTTCACTCAACGTTTTCTGGAATTCATAAATTCCAATGCCCTGGATCAACTTATCAACACCCCCACCAGGGGTAACAATATCCTAGACCTAGTCATTACCAACATGAGTGACCGGTGTTCCACACCTGATGTCAACTCCTCATTGGTCAGATATGACCATAATCTAATCACCCTAGATACCCACATCCTGCCCCCACCCACCATTAAGGAAACCACAGTAAAAAATTTCTCCAAAGCCAACTTCATGCTTCTTAAGACAGAAGTGGCCAACTTCAAGACACCCATGCAGATGGACAATACAGTTAAGACTGCTGAATCCTACACAAATGCACTCTATAAGCACTTACACGAGTGCGTGGATCGTGCTATCCCAAACAGAACCAAGATGCTATCCTCCAAGAAAAGGAAGTCAATCTGGTGGTCCCCTGCCATAAACAAACTCTACAACAGAAGGAAGAAACTGTTGCAAAAGAGAGTAAAATCCCATGAGTGGAGAAGCTCCCTGGTCAGCCTCAGTAAGAAGCTGAGATCCCTTATAAGATACTCCAAAGCTAGCTATGAAAACAAAACCACCACTGAATCTAAGGGCAACCACAAAGCATTCTATAGCTATGTCAGGAATCGCAATGGCAACACCCAGATCTGCTCTGAGTTACAGCACAACAGCATGAAAATTACAGAACCAACTGATATTGCCAACATCCTGGCAGATAGGTTCAGTGCTAACTTTACCCCCCCCACCCCCTAAAGGGCCCAAAGGGCCCATCTCTATACAGGAAGAATGCATAGTCCCTGTAATCACATCTATGCAGGTAAAAGCTGCACTCTCTAAAACCAAAAACATCCATGGGACTGGACAAAATCCCAGGCTGCGTTTTACACAAACTTCAGAACAAACTGGCTCCTCACCTAAGCACCAGGTTCAGTCATAGTCTCACATCAGGCTTTGTGCCCTCTGAATGGTGCACAGGAACAGTTATCCCAATCCACATAGGGGGAGCCACCACTGATCCTGGGAACTATTGCCCTATTAGCCTGACAAGCCTGGTCTGCAAGGCCATGGAACGTATCATCATGGAACTCATAAACAAAGACATTGGTAACCTCCAAACTCTGGACCCCACCTGGTTCTGGTTTGTGAAAGGCAGATCATGCCTTCTGAACCTGATCAACTTCTTTGAGGCAGTCACCAAATCTGTAGACAAGGGTAAGGTGGTTCACACAGCCTATCTTGACCTCGCCAAGGCTTTCGACACCATCCCCCATTCTGGAATTATAGCTAAACTCACTAAACTAGGTATAAATCCCTACATCACAAGATGGGTTGCCAACTGGCACAGTGACAGAACCCACACTGTAAAAGTTGCAGACTCCAAATCTGACTTCAAACCAGTGACAAGTGGAGTACCACAGGGTTCAGTCCTGGGATCTCTCCTGTTTGGTATCTACTTCTCTGAAGTACAGGCTAACACAGAAGGCCTCTGGCTAACGAAGTTCGTAGATGACTGCAAACTAGGAGCCATAGTCGAGTCCCCAAATGATATGGGTATCATACAGAAGGGCCTCATGAGACAGATGCCTGGTGTCAGAGGCATGACCTCAAGCTCAATGCCAACAAGTGCATTGTCATTCCTTTTGGTAAAAACTGTGTACCCATGAACTACCACATAAACATTAGTCTCCTTAATGCCGAATGTGTGAGAAGAGACATTGGGAACAGGTGGACAGTAGTCTCTCCTTTGATAATCAAATCGCCACAGTAGTCAGGAAATCTTTCTATGTGGCACACCTCATCACAAAAGGGTTCTCATCCAGGAAAAAGAGGTAATTGTTCCCCTCTACTCGTCACTCATTAGACCCATTATAGAGTACAACGCCCCTTTTGGAATGTACCTCACAAGACATCTGCAGCAGCTGGAAAGGCCACAGAAGTACCTCACAAACATGATTACTGGCCTCAAACAGATACCCTACACTGACCATCTCAAAAAACTCCAGCTTTACTCTGTAGCATATCGCCTACTCCAAGGACATCTCTGCCTAACATATAAAGCTATGTTAAACTCAGAGCTGTTGGACATGCTACACCTAAAGAAATCCCAATCCCTCTGAGCTACACACTCTAGGGACCTAAACCTTGTCACCACAATAAACAGGACATGCTGGAGGAATAGATTCCTGTCCCAGAGACTTCCTATACTCTGGAACAGGCTACCCATCTATGTCAAGCAAAGTTCCTCATTAGCACTCTTCAAGAAAAATTCCGATGAGTGGATGGGAAATAGGAAATACACCCCGGGGATAACTTATGTGGCTCTGCTCGGCAGGGGCACAGAAAATTAACTTTCTTGGGTGGCGTAAGCCAGGGAACCTTGTTGGCTGGGCTTACTTAGGCCCTTGGGCCGATAACCTAGTACCTACCTATGAACCTATGCGTATATCTTCTAAGTTTTTTCTGCCTGTGCTGGTATCTTTAGTTTATTATTTGCAATATTGGATGATAGAGCCTTGTCTGTTCTGATATTGTGCTTTAGTTTTATGTCTAAGTTAAGTATTTTGTTGATCTGTTCCCTCTTCTGTACTCTTGTCTGACTTGCTTTATAGTTTTCTCTATTCAATACTTCCATGATGGCATTTGATTTCTTCCCTTCCTTTCCCTTACTGCCCTGTGTTTTTGTGGTAAGACTTTCTGTGTTATTAATTTAGTTGCACAGTAATATATCCTATTTATTTCTGTTATATCACATGAATTTCTGTAAACAGTTTTATTGCTGTGTTTATATGTTTTATCAAACTTCTAACATTTTGGGTTTTATTGACTTTCTGTAATCTATTCCTTTCATTACTCTTAATATGTCTATTCATCTCTATTAAGTCAAGCAACTCCTCCCTTAGATCATTTTCTTCTCAACTCTGGGCACATTCTTTATTCTCCATTTCCTATGAGCATTCTACAGAAAGTTCCAGAACATCTTTCTATGACATATTCTCTTCAGCCTTATCCTGTGTCATCCATTGCTTTTTCACATGGGAACTCACTTACCTATCGCTCTACAACATTCACTGTGTCGAGAGTTACCGCCATTTCCTGTTCTTTACCTTGGCCTGCAACTTTAACCGAACATTTGTATGTTGTTTCCTACTGAAGGCTGCAAAGCATCTTCATATGGCAACTGATCAGATGCTTCCCATTCCAGTGTTTTCTCCTTAATTTGGGGATTCATTGTTCTATCATGCTGTGATGTTATCAGAGTTAGATTTTCTACACTAAAGCCTTCATTTTGCAGGCAATCCATAATTTGTTTCTATTTCTTTAACTTCTCCATTACTAATCCTATTTTCTACTTTCCTCCTTTGTTTTCTTATTTTTTGTATTGTAAAAGTTTCCCTATCTGGATGCTTTTGCCTGTATTTCTCTTCAAATATCTTCGGTGCTGCTTTTTTGTATTGATTATTTTGCTTTCTCCTTTGCATAAATATTGCTCCATGTAAAATCGCTTTTTCTTTCCCATGTCCATATTTCTTCTCCAGATGTTTCCTGCTCTTCCCGTTTTTCCTTACTTTGAGGATTCATTGTTCCATCATGCTGTGAAATAGTTTGTTAGACTTTCTACACTAAATCCCTCACTTTGCAGGTATTCTATAACTTCAGCTTCTATTTGTCTAAATTCTAGTTTACTAATCTTATGTTCTACATTCTCTCTTTGTAACCTTATTTTTTGTATTATGAAATTTTCCATATCTGGGTGCCTTTTACCATATTTCTCTTCAAATATCTTTGTAGTTGTTTTTTTGTATTGATTAATTTGGCTTTCTCAGAGCTCTCTTTCCCCATGTCCACATTTCTTTTCTAAGCCTTTCAAAAATCTTTCTGTTTTGTTCTTTATATTTTTACATTTCCTCAAGTGCTTCTTTTTCCAAATGACTCAAGGTTTCTTGGTCTATATTCTGTTTTTCAATAATCTTTTATATTAACAAATACAAATTTGCGTTTGAAGCTTTTGACAGGTGTCGCTCGTCTGGTCAGGATAAAACAGACAAGCGGTTGTAGGTTCAGTTCAAGCAGCTTTATTACACACAAACACATCAGGAATGAGGCTTTGTAATGTAAATTTAAATAAAGTTATAAAAGGACTGACTACCACACTCATACATGTTAACACTCTGGCTGTTCTCTCAAAATACTACTGCTGTCTGCACGTGCTCACTATTTATATGCATGTGCTTACACCTGGAAATGCTTCTTAAAGTGCTCTGTTCAACAACAAGTTTTCTTGTGTAAGTATTTTTCTTTCCTCTAATTTCTCTCAATCTTCTATATAGAATTCTGGTCTTCTTGCAAAATAGTAACAATGCATAATTACATAATTTCTTTCTTATCATCAATAGTCCACTCTGTCATCTTTATGGCTTTATTTTGGCCTGTTGTTTTTTGTGTTTTTTGTGGGCTACTACCAAGAGAGCCTGCAGGATTTTTTGCAGGGGGGGGGGTGACAACCCAGAGCTCCGCCCACGCACCCCCCACCCAAGCAGCCCCAC
Organism: Protopterus annectens; assembly: GCF_019279795.1. Classification (NCBI taxonomy): domain Eukaryota; kingdom Metazoa; phylum Chordata; order Ceratodontiformes; family Protopteridae; genus Protopterus; species Protopterus annectens. Next base: position 881,088,328 of record NC_056748.1, on the reverse strand, counting down.
CCACACTGCCCCGCCTATGCAACCATTCCAGTGTCCCATTATTTGGCTATAGACACTGTTCGAATCTTTCAGTGTGCATACTGTTTTATGCTTTACTTCTACAATGATTACAGATATTTGGATTTCATTTACAACTTTTATTTCAAATTTTATAGCACAAACACTGATAGACATTTACTAAACCTAAACAAAGCAATAGTCTTATAATGAAAACAGACTTAGCATTAAAACTTCTCTACCTTTGAAACCCACATTCAAAGAAAATGCATCTGGCCAGTGGCAGGGAAAGTTTACCTTTGGGCTGTTTTCAAATCATAGGCTCCTTGCACACATTTTTATAATCATGCAAAAGTTCTTTGATTCACCTTCCTGATTGTATTAATTATACTATATAATAATTGAATTATATCCCTTGTATAATACAGCACCGAGTGTTTTAAATTTATAGTTCTGAACATTTTTCCTTTAACAATGAAACAAATCATATGAACCAATAATGACAAACTGCCCAATTCAGAACATTTCAACCATAAACGGCCACTCAAACTTCTGTCATGCAATCCATCAATATTAGTCAATATGCAGAATCTCTGCAGAAGTAAAAGTCATCTGAATAATTCCACATTAAAGAGATCTGAAACCAATGAAGAGGTTGTTGCTAGAAAACAACTTTATATTTAAATGTTTCATTTACAAATTCAGTGCCTGTTGCCCTTGAAGAATAAATTGTCTATGTTACATTAAAAGAAATGGTAAGCTGGTATATTGCAATAGGGAATGGGTGCAAGATGAAAAACAGGTTCATAGTTACTAGGCATCTCATCCAAAGGAGGACATACTCAGGATTGCAGCACCCACACCCCTTCAAATTCAAATCTACATGCCATGGGAGTAGAACCTACAGCTCTCTGCATCAAGATGCAAGTTTTCTACCTGCTGTGCTACTAACACTGCTTTAAAACTCTATACCACAACAGTGTTACCATTTGCTAAACAAAACAGTTGCACATTTTAAGCAGACTTGGCATGAGCAGCAGTAAACTTCCCTTTCCTTGAAGCTCACATTTCCTTGAAAATGCACTTGAAAATAAATTCCACCTGCTAACTGTATTTCACTCTTTCTCACACACACCTCAACCTCTTAGTGCAAGAAATCTGGACAAAGCCTAAAATAAATAGGGACAGGTTATAAATATTGCTCTCATGAACTTAGAACATTGCTAGAATAACAGGATTTGTGTTAGTATGCATTTTTTTAAGGATATAATGTCTAAAACTCAAATGCCTGCTATTATTTAGCAACTTCAATCCTTTTTAGGAGGAATATGGGGCAAAACTCTGGACATTCTGAAAAAACCTGGACAGCTGAAGGGTATGCTACTTCCCTCTTACACACACACACACACACACACACACACACACACACACACACACACACACACATCATCTCTCAATGTCTTAGCACAAGAAATCTGAACAAAGTCTGTTATAATGTTGGGGACAAAGACCTAAAACTAGGGACACATTTAGAAAGTTGCTAGAGTAATAGGATTTGTATTACAATGCATATTCTGAAGGATATTATGCATGAAACTCAGTGATTTTTCAAAAAAAAAAAAAAACAGAATTTTTATGAAGAACAGACCAAAAACATAAGGCAAAAATCAGGACATTCTGTGAAAATGTGTAAAGTTGAGAGGTATGCACACATACATCCCCCTACCTCCTTAGAAAGTGGCTAGAACAACATGTTCTGCATTGGTATGCAGGCAAAGCCCAGGGCTGGCGTAATCATTTGACAAACAGAGGATTGAATGTGTCTGCAGAGTCAGAGCTCAGAGGCTACTGTGTGGGGAGCCATTCCATGTCCATTATCTATTAATGCTTCTGTTGATTATTTAAACATTTATCACACCAAAAGACCTGGGCTGCAGACATTATCTGACATTAATGTGGATGTTACTCCAGGATTTAGCTCTGCAAACAGCAGTAGGAGATGTCAGCTCAAGAACCCTTTCTATCCCCTGACCAAGGATTCTTATGGAGCTTATGCCATCATATGTTTCACAGTGGTTATCTTTTTTGTTGGGATTTTGGGAAACATCTCAATTATGTGCACCGTTTGCCATAGCTACTATATGAGGAGCATATCCAATTCACTGCTAGCGAATCTGGCTTTCTGGGATTTCCTCACCATCTTTTTCTGTTTGCCTTTGGTAATATTCCACGAAATAACCAAAAAGTGACTTCTTGGAGACTTCTCTTGTAAATCATACCATATACTAATATGCATATATGTTGGTGTAGGACACTATATCAAAGTACAGTGGCCCGATACTCTGCAGATCGATATCCAGATGTTGAACGTACCAATATCAGCATGTTCTGCACATACATGCTCTGGGGATTATCCCTGAGCAGACTAAACCAACAGCAAGTGTTTTTGCAGGAAGGCAAGCCCGCTACACCCCCATGTGGGGGCTGTACCCCCACACCGCTGCTAATTATATATATTAACTCCAAGATTGCACAATCTCCAGGTAAAGGAAACATTCCCATACTCTGGGATAGTTGATCTTGCACACCTGTTGACCCTGTTGTCACTCTACATGGTGATGGAGCATTTCCTGCTCACTCCAGTGTTTGGCATCTCTCTCTCTCTCTCTCTCTCTCTATATATATATATATATATATATATATATATATATATATATATACATGTATAGATAGATATATTACTATATAGATTGAGAGACCAGTTTATCCATAGTTTAAGAACTTATTTGCAACCCTCAAACTAAATAAATATCAAACAACTATCTACAGCCCTCCAAATACACCTACAAAAATATAGACACATTAGAACATATACTATCATGGATAACCTTATTCATCAAACAAGATATGATTATTATACAGGCATTAATATTTGACGGTGGTGGTGCTGCTGTAGCGTTGTCGCCTCACAGTAAGACGTTGTCCTGCTCGATTCTCAGCTAGAGCGTCTTTTGTGTGGAGACATGCGTGAATGGGCGTACCTTCGCTGAAGGTTGTGCATCAGAGCCGGCAACCCGGTATGTAAAAATCTACTGCCAATCATTAGTGGACCGGACTTCCGCTGTGGTGACCCCTAACCGGGAAAAGCCGAAAGACACAACACAACATTAATATTGACTGTGCTAGACTATCCTCTTAGGAAGCACCAACCAAAGATTTACCACACACAAACTTTTTTGAATTGACACAAGTATTCTCAGAATCTTACAGAATTTACAAACTCTAATAGAAATAGCATTCTAGATTGAGTATTAACCCCTAACACCAGTCACAAAAATAGTATAGATATACTTTCAGACTGACTTAGTGACCATCTCCTCACTTATATAATTTGGGGACAAGCTAAAATGCCAAAGGTAACAGCATAAAAATAGACGATCTAAAAATTTGAGGGAACAACTTTGAATATACTTCTCTAACAATGTATCTAATCCCCACTAAATTATCTACCTCTAAATTAAGCAGTTAAATATGTCAGCCAAACTTTCCTAGAAATCCTGAATTGAGTATGTCTCCAACACAAAAAGAAAAAGTGAAACTTTAAATGACCCCTGGCTAACTATATAAACCTAGCAAATAAAACAGCTAGAGGCAAAGCAGGGAATAGCTGGAAAATACAGTAAATGATGTCTAAATTCCAAAACTGTAGGTCACTGAGAAATAAAGTAAAGAACATAATGCAAAAAGAAAAGAAAAACTGTTTTTGCTGATTACATTACAGAAGCAATAATAATCCTAATTTTTTTGGAATACAATTAATACTTTAATCATCTAAGCAAAAATACACAGCCTAACCCCTTACTACAGGAGTCAAATTACTAAGTGTCCTGAAAATGAATATCCATTTTATTCAGGCTGCAACCTCAGTATTAAATCAACAAAACAAAAATACTACCCACAACACTGAATTAAACTACAGAAACTTTCACTCGTCAATCTCTACATATCAAATCAAAAAGCAGCTTAAGAAAATAAAAACAACTACCTTAGTCCTTGACAATATCCCAGTAGAATATTAATGCATAGTGGCCATCTACTACCTTATATTAATGAATTGAGTATGGCACAGTTTGTCCCAGGTCAGGTTTATACAGATCCATAGTTGCAACTAATGCATGTTGACCGGTAATAATTATCTAATTGGTCTGTTATTCATATAACCTTTTCATACTTATTTTCTGACTTCTGATTTACTACAGCTTGATGAAACATTAAGATTTTTATTTTGGAACAGCAATGTGAATCAGCTTAATTAATGAGTGAAACTTCCCTAAGCTAATCATGCCATTTTAGGTTCTTAAAGGATTGCTCTAGTTTTATCATTTATGGCATGGAAACATTTTCCTTTGTAACTCATTTAAAGAAATTTCACCCAGGTGATTTACTCTGTGCATTAATTTTGTTAATGGAAGTTCACTGTCTTTTGAACTTACTAAAATATTGTTTTATGGAATTAAAACCTGGGATACTAAAAAAATCATATCCTCAGAAGAGGGATATTCTCTTATTGATAAATGCATTCGGTTGATATGTAGGAGCCTATAAAAAGGGCACAATTATTTTCTTTCTCCTAGTCATCAAATGGCTCAAACCTTACAGGACTATGTCAGTAATGCCTCTGTATAAATTAAAACTTAAGACCTACTCATTCATACTAAGGACTCATAAAGCATTAGTGCATCAATGTAAAATTATAGCTCATTTAATTTTTATCAGAGGGATAAAAAATAAAACAATTGCAAATTCAATCAACACTAGAGTACAAGACACCCTTGCTCACTTGAGAAATCAGTCTGACATTTTTACTCAAATAAAGGAAACAGTACAGGATCAAAACAATTTACTGGACTTCATATATACAACTATTCAAAATGAAATGTCCATAAATTATGTCAAAGATTTAATAAAACTCTTCATGATTAAGGAATCGGAAGTATCACCAAATTGAAAAATATGAAACTCATGGTCTGGTTCATTTTATCCTAAAATTTTACAAACATATCTTCCTAATAACTGGTTCTTTTAGTCCAAGTTTTCAATAGTACCAGAAATGTCCTCAGTTTCCAGAAATGTGCCTTACATCAGTTATACCTAAACCCTTAAAAGAGCAACTTGATTATTCATCATATAAACTAATTTTAGTTTAAAATATACAGAAACTATATGCCCATCCCTGTGGACTGAATAAAACATTTATGCCATGTTTAATACACCCATATCAAGCTAGTGCTTTCACATATAGATACATAGCAATATTAGTATGCTGTTCGTGACATGTAGAATGACAGAAAATTACATTTCCTTCTCATAAGTTTAGACATGGAGAAAGGGTTTGATACTAGAAGTGAGAATCACCATTTCCAGTAATAATGACAAAGTGATTGTGGAAAATTCATTCTCATTATATAGAGGCTTTATAATATATACTTAGCTAGGAGGTAAATACAGGAGGGGAGGGAGAAAATCTGATAAAATTCTACCAACCACTCTCCACTTACTTACAAACACACACACACCTACTTCTTACATACACACCCCTACCTACTTATTACATCCACAGACTCCTACCTATTTCTTACATGCACACACATCTCTTAAACACTAAAACAGACACACACACATACCTACCTCTCACTTCTACATTTGTCTGGCACGACTGCAGTCCAAACATTCTCTGGAATTGAAATTCCCGGTAGGCGTGAAAGACAAAGACGCAAACCATCGGTCGCAAATATCTGTTGCGTCTGTGCGACTGGACGGGATGCAAAGGGCGTTCTTAAAGAGGAACACCCTTTAAAAAAACAAAAAGAAGTTGTTTTCTTTTTTAATTAAAATAAAATGAATTTCTCAGCCAGCTGGTTCCAGGGGGGTGCAAGTGCACCCCCTTGCACCTGCCTGCGGGCGCCCTTGGCTACTACTTCCTTCTACAATGGGGGGGGCATCCTCCCCCTGAGCCTGGCTGAACTCCATTGTAGGAATGTTTCTGTGTCTTGAGGATTCTTCTTCTTCTTCTTCTTTTGGCTTTTCCTGGTTGGGGTAGCCACAGCGGACCATCTGTCCGCTCATGATTGGCAGTGGGGTTTTACAGTGTCGAGTTGCCAGCCTGGCGCCCAACCTTCCACAGAAGGCACACACTTGCACACACTCACTCCTAGGGCCAATTTAGAGTGTCCAATCCACCTACTGCATGTCTTTGGGATGTGGAGGAAACCGGAGCACCCGGAGGAAACCCACACGACCACAGGGAGGACATGAAGACTCCGCACAGAAGGCACCCCAGCCGAGAATCAAACCCGAGAACCTCTTGCTGTGACGCGGCAACACTAACTGATTCTACACTGTCATTTTTTTCAGTCCTGAAACCAGTGTGCCTACCAGGATTGGGCACTTTTTTTATCCTAGGACTTTTGCACCCAGCTATCTTTTTTATTTTTAACCCTACTTCTGTCCATGATATATATAAGTACAATCTATATCTCAATATCATCTTGATGAGATTTTGTAAGAACAGGGTTGACCTCATGAAAGTACTCAATAAGACTTGAGGATGAAGTAAATTCCAGCAATACTACTCTCCTTCGCTTGCTGATTTTATCATCTTTCCATTCGGACCTCATATCATTTTTTCATTTGGACCCCATATCATCTCAACATTTGGACCCCTATCATCTCTCCATCCAGACCCCTATCATCTCTATATTCTGACCTTTTATCATCCTTATAACTTCTCTCTGTTACTGGAGTTAAAAAGTATATAAACGTGGTTTTACATTTTTCTAGATGTACTCTTTCTCTGTGTTACAGACTTTTGATGGTCTCTTGCATTTATTATATATGAAGTTATTAATACTCAATCACATTTTCATAAAACAATATATTCTTATAATCTCTGCTTTTGAACTTAATCTTGAAGGTTTCCTCCCAGTGCTTGTGCTGAAAATCGGGCATGCAGAATCTGAACTTCCCAGTTAAATAACAAAACAAGCAAAAAAAAAAAACAATCAATAGATGAATCCCCCTTCTTCCCTTTAAGTGCTGCTCTAGTACAATGTCTAAAGTATGAGTTTTCAAGCTTATTGCCTTTCTTTTTTCTCAAGAGCACTACAGCTGTTAGCCTCAAAGATATAAAGCATTTATTTATTTCTGTTTATGTGTTAACAGACAAGACCTACTATATACAAACTTGTCTATTTTCACTGGCAACCTGAGACCAGTCTGTGATTAAACAGTCATACAGCGGGCAAAGGTGAGACTAAAGGATTCAAACTCATGACTACAGGATGAAGTTCATACCCTAACTTCTGTGTTAAACCACCAGACTGTATGTCATATTTTAAGAAAATAAACAAACAGATATCTCTCCCAGAATATCATGTTAATAACCAGCTACTCCCAGACACACAGTACAATTTGGTGACTCAGTATATTGCTTACAACACAAAAATTAAATGTTTCTATTTTATGACTCTATTTTAAGGACTTTAATGACCATGAGTTTGGTGTCTTGAGTGCCTAAAAATCATAAAGACAGCACTATGTGTCATCTCTATCATTCTCTTCTATGATTGCATTCAGTTATATCAAAGCTTTTTTGCTGAAACTGGACATTATCTGTTTAGATGATGTGTGACCAGAGCTGACATAAAGGGAGAACATCCCTACAGGTTAATTATCTATAACCATGCCAAGTACTGTAGCAGGCATACGGCACTATATGCTGTGCTGTATTGTTTACATTTGTCTTCTGCAAGGGATTTCTAATGTTGACGATAATGATGACCGTTAGATCCCATCTACAATGACAAACATGGGTTGATATAGCCTTAATAGGACTGCAGAAAATAATCTGACTAGCACTCCAAACAGAATGATCCAAATTCCTGTTCCCATCAGACTTCACTGCTTGGAATGTATTCTTCCAAAAACAATAAAAAAAACAGGAATTGCATAGGTCTGGTAATGATGCCCAACAGCAACAGAAAAAAAAGAGTTTTACATAAGCAGTATTTTTTGTCTGCAAGGGACCCTTATAAGAACGTGAGTTAGTTAATGATTTTAGGTATCATTACTGACGAATAAGGTAGCCAGGACTGAAAATGCTCCAGTCACTGAGTGTAGAAAGGGATTATGCTGTAGATGTGCAGAAACAAATAACTTTTTAATATTTTATAAAAGCTTGCTCCAGCAGCCTGGAACTCTATTCCAACAGAAATCAGATCTTACCAGCACTCTTTGCTTTTAAAACATCCCTGTACAAATATTTTGTACAATCCTGCTCTTGTAATTGTTTTGGGGGATACTTAGTACATGCGTATATTATATGATTTCACTACTGATCATCATCCTCATCATCAACCCCCCCCCCCTTTCCCATTTTCTATTCTGGATCAGGATATCACATCAGCTATCACCATCTCTCTCTCTCTCTCTCTCAATTCAATGGCAGTCTTCTACCTTCTTTGATAGTCATGTCTGACTTACACAGATCCACTCTCATACAATCCATTCATCTCTTTGCAGGATGCCCTCATTTCCTCTTACCTTCTTCTGTCTGTCCCAAGCGTCTTCACCAGATTGACTTCTGCTTTCATCTATGTGTGCCTGAATCACTGTAATCTGTTGTCCTTGATGTTCTCGTCAAACGGACCTCCTTAGGCTTCTGCTATGATGTCTTCATTTCTTTGTCTATCTCACAATGTGCATTCAGCACTCATCTCATCCACTTGTTATCCATCACCTCTAGCTTTTTCAGCTGCTGTGCCTTCACTGCCCAGGTTTCTGTACCACACAGACGTATTGATCACGCGACTACTTTGCACACATTACTTTTCAGTTTCTTTGACATTCCTCTGTCATACACCACCAATGACACTCTGTGCCACTTGGTTGCAGCCCGACTGTTTACAGATTTGACCTCCTCATTCAGACTTCCCTTCTCCTCAACCACCCCTCCCAATACTTGAAACTGTTTACTCAGTCCCCTATTTTCCCTTTGGGAATGTGTCAGTCTAGCGAAGGCAGCTTGGTCAAATGTAAATTGCTCAAAATGTTTAGCTGAAAACACTTTTGACAACAGTAGAGAATTCTCTTTTCTCCACTGTTGTGCAACCTTGGAGTAGGCATATTTAAGTTTGGGGATATGACAAGCGTCCACTCATGGCAGCTGCAGTGGGGCTGGCCTCCTCCAAAAAAAAAATAAATAAAATATATATATATATATATATATATATATATATATATATATATTTTTTTTTTGCTTGTGCTAAAAGTGCTTTCGGCTAGATGTTTTCAGTCAAATTTCATTCAGCTGAACTACTGTCAGTCTATTGACATGAATCCTTTCCCTTCTACCTCATGTCTCGGCTTCATCAGATTCCCTCATTTGCTGCCATTACAATCATCTGATCTGTACTCAGTTACCTATCCTGTGCCTTCAGTTTTGTATTCAATTCCCCTGTCATTTGATGAAGTTCTTCATCAGAGTCTGCCTGTAATGCGACATCATCTGTATATAGCATCTTTGTTGCTTTGTCTCCCTCTGACCTGTCTGCTAATGCAGTCTATTAGCAGTATGAACAGTATTCGGCTCAGATCTAAATCCTGATGCACACCCACTCACAATGGGAGCCCATCTCTGAGTCTAGACTTTGTTCTTACTTGTGACATTGGGTACTTGTACACAGACTGCACTAATTCTACCCATGTTTCTGGGACTTCAGACCATCTCAAGACTGCCCAAATCAGCTTTCCTGGAACCTTGTTATATACTTTATTTAAGTCTAAGAATTCCCATTTGGACTCTTTCCTTATCTCTAGCTTCTTCTCAACTATCTGTCTCACTGCAAACATCAGTTGTGCTGCATCCTGATCTGGATTCAAACTGCTCATCTCTCATCTCACTTTCTACTAACCTCCATATTGGTTTATCAGTCACTGTCTCCAGAGCTTTCATGCAATGTGACAGGAGTTTGACACCTCTGTGGTGCTAACAGTTGTGAATATTCCCTTGTATTATCTGGGGCACACATTTCTCCCCAAACTGCTATGAGTACCATCAGGAGCCATTCCTCCCTTATCACATTATGGAGCCATTCCTCCCTTATCACATTATGGAGCCATTCCTCCCTTATCACATTCAGCATCTTTATTTATACCTGCAGTCACCTCACATGAGCCTGCTGCTTTCCCTGACTTCATTTTCCTTAGTGTTTCTCTTTTTCTTTTTAGTGTGGGTTCCTCTTCTTCTTTCATCATAGGCTGCCTCTGGAGCAGTACAGCTTCTTCTTCATTCAGAAGTTGCTGGAAATATTATTTCTGTCTGCCTTTCGTGTCCTGTAGACTACTAACAAGTAGTTGCTGGCATCCCTTATGAAGGGTGTCTGACTATCCTCTTTTCCTTCCTGTCTTTGCCTTGCAACCTGACAAGAGTTTCTTTGTGCCACGTATCGAGTCACTTTGCAGAAGCTGGTAGAGTTATTGCAATTGCTCTCTTAGCCTTTTTATGATTACACTATTTATCAATTACATGATGCATCAAATGTCACAATTTCCTACATATCCAAACTCACTTTCTCCCTATGTATAATCATTGATGTGCATGTATTCTATACTGTCTTCTCACTGCATTCATAAGTGTATATATGCAAAAGGGAGAGTCTGCGTATATGGTCGTAGATCCTACAATACATAGTATACACGCCTTCTTGTTGTTCTGCTGTCTGTACAAATCCCATCTCCCAATGATCTGATCTGAAGGTTCATATACATTGCTGTTGCTGTTCTTTCTAAAGCAAACCTCACTACATTACCGTATCTGTTTGGATGTTGTACTATTTGCAACAATCTGTGTCTATATGTGTGCCGCATAATTTGCAGTTTGTAATATATGAAAGTGCTCTCTGCTTCTGTAAAGGTTATGGTTGAAATTGTTCAGACTATCTCACTTACCCAGTCATGAAATGAAATGAAATGAGATAAATAAATAATTTATTAGAAGTAGAGACACTGGGGATCGGGTAAGGAATGGGAAATTAGTGCTGGTGGTATGTTAAGGCTGGGTGTTGAAAATGGGGTGATAATGAAAATCTGCTCATACAACATGAATGCCGCTGCACGGGTGCATAGCTACATGAATAGTGGTACAAAAAAGGTCTAGTTACAGAAAGCAGCTCCCTAAAACAGCAGTGCACATATTTTTGTTAAGGAATTTTATTTTATTTTACTTCATAAGTTCTCAAATCTGGTAAACATGTCTTTACCTTGGCTGGAACCTTGTATTCGATTCAGCCCTATATATGGCATCCCTGACAGCAACATTTCAGGGTTTAATAGAAAATTAATTTTGTCCAAAAATAAGAACATTTTCCAGTTGCTCCTTGAGAACTATACTTAAAAATTAGTGTGTCCTCACAATCTCATAGCTTATCTGTCCATCAGCAGCTTATCTTAGATACATTGTATCACAGGCACATTTCTCTCTGTGTTATATATCAGGCATCAGACTGGGGTACTGCAGTGAACTATGGGAGGCAGGGACCTGTACCCATGATGCTGCTGCATAGCTGATAAGTGTAATCTTTTAGCAGCCCAGACAGATGACACCTCTTATGTCAACATCAGAAATGCTAATGTGCAAGCTAAGGAAGCTAGAGTCTAAAGACTAGACAATGAAGTACCATGTCAAAGACATTCATCCATATGGATTGGACTTAATTTGCATTGAGTACACAAAGACACGGCAACACAGATGTACTCTAATACCTTTTATTGGACTAACGTAAGTTTTGAAATTATTGGAGCTTCAAAAGCTCCCAGTAGTTGCAAAACTGTGATAGGTTCATAGGTTCCTAGGTAAGTACTAGGTTATCTGCCCAAGGGCATCTATAAGCCTAGCTAGAATGTGTTGGCTTTTGCACCACCTTAGATTAGTTCCCTGTGCCTCTGTCCAGCAGAGCCATTAGTTCCCTATGCCTCTGTCCAGCAGAGCCACTGGAGTGATCCCCAGGGTAAATTTCCTGTTTCTCATCCACTCGTCAAGATTTCTCCTAATGAGTGTTAGTGAGGGGCTCTGCCTAATGTAGATTGGAATCCTGTTCCAAAGCATGAGGAGTCTCTGGGACAGGAATTTATCCCTCCAGCATGTCCTATTTATCGTTGTGGTGAGGTTTAGATCCATAGAGCGTGTGGCTCTCAGGGATTTGTTTTTTTTAGGTGGAGCATGTCCTTGTATGTCAAGTAGAGATCACCTCTGAGTAAGCGGTATGCAACCGAGTACAGCTGGAGTTTCTTCAGTCGGGCTGCATAGGGTATCTGTTTGAGCCCAGTAATCCTCTTGGTGAGGTACTTCTGTGGTCTTTCCAGCTGTTGCAGGTGTCTTGTAAGGTACATCCCAAATGGGGTGTTGTACTCTATGATGGGTCTGATGAGTGATGAGTAGAGGGGCACAATGACCTCTTTTGTTCTGGATGAGAACCCTTTTGTGATTAGGTGGGCCACATAAAAGGATTTTCTAACCACCTTGGCAATATGATTATCAAAGGAGAGATTACTATCTACTTGGGTCCCCAGATCCCTTATTACATTTTCTGTATTTAGGGGACTACCACATATGTGGTAGTTCACGGGTACTTTGTTTTTTCCAAAAGGGATGACTGTGCACTTTTTGGCATTTAGCTTGAGGCCATGATTTTGACACCAGGTATCCATCTCAGTGAGACCCCTCTGGAGGATGTCTGTATCAGCCAGAGAGTCAATTATGGCCCCCAGTTTGCAGTCGTCTGCAAACTTGGTCAGTCATAGTCCTCCTGTACTTGCCTGTACCTCTGAGAAGTATATACTGAATAGAAGGGGTCCCAGGACTGAGCCCTGGGGGACGCCACTTGTAACCGGTTTAGAATCGAACCTGGAGCCTGCAACTCTCACCATGTGGGTTCTATCCGTGAGCCAATTGGCAACCCATCTCGTGACATAGGGGTTTATGTTCAGGCTGGTGAGCTTGTCTATAATACCAGAATGGGGAATGGTGTCGAAAGCATTTGCAAGGTCTAGGTAGGCTGTGTGTACCTCCGTTCCCTCATCTAAAGCCTTGGTAACTGTCTCAAAGAAGTCCACCAGGTTTAGGAGGCGTGATCTGCCCTTAACAAAGCCAAACTGGGTAGGGTCCAATGTTGGAGGTTCCCAATGTCTCTGTTAATGAGTTCCATGATGATGCGCTCTATGGTCCAGTAAAAGGTACTACATTACACCTGTGTTCCATTTGCTTTATATTTTCTGTTAGTAGATCAAAACAGCATTTCTTAATAATTTTATTGTGTGTCCACTCAAGTGTTTTGAGCCTTTCTTTTACTCATCTTACAGTACAACCTGCAACATACTGCCTACCATGACTTTAAAAATGTATTTACATGAAACCATATCAAGCACTGAGCTCAAATCAGAAAGTAGGCCCACTACATGACGTAGGTATCACCGGTGTAATGGTTCCAGCCAGAGAAGTAATGTATGTATAGACATCCTGTGTTAAAGAATTATGCAAACCATTTACATGCTTCAAAATTAATGCAAATTCCAGTGCCGCTCCGAAGCCTTATGGAATGTAGAACGGTTTGTACAAACCTACCTTTTTTCTTGTTTGTTATGATCTCGAAGGTCCTGTTGCTTAGCTCTTAAGCTCTACCTAACATCAGAAAAAAAGTTAAGATAGGGTTTATATTCATTGTGTATGCTACTATCTGGTGCCATCTTCTGGTGATATATAATAATGGCCTCGTACTATGCAATACTTTCTTATTGATGGGAGAAAACTATCTTGGAAAATGCTAGACAACATGAAGCATGAAATGTCTGCTATAAGTGTGCGCTGTCTGCTATTATTTAGGCTCTTTGTCTTCATATATTCAATGTATGTCTTTAGATAAGATATTTCTTATTCCCCCTACAAAAGACATACATTTCTTGTACTATCACATTTATCACGCTTACATGGACATACCTCTCAATTGTCCAAATTCTCACAGACTGTCCAGATTTTTGCTTCATATTTTTGGTCTGTTCCTCATAAAATTTGTGGTTTTCTGGACTTTTGTGGCAAATCACTGCATACTGAATTCACTAAATAATGACAGCCATTTGAGTTTCAGACTTCATATCCTTAAGAAATTGCATGGTAACACAAGACATTTTATTCTAGCAACTTTCTACATTTATAACAGCGATATTTAAAAGTTGTCCCTATTTTAGGGGCTTTGCCCCCCCATTATTTTTGGCTTTATCCAAAATGTTTGTGCTAAGAGGTTGAGAGCATGGCCACCAGTCTCAAGTGATATTTTGGTGTCTGTTCTTGTTAAAAATGATACCCTGAAAATAATTTCTTGTTAAGAAGGGAAAAGCAGTTGATGTGCCTGCTGCCATAGCATCTTCAAGTAAAGTAGACTAAACCATTTGTGGCTTATTTGTGCCCACATGCTTTGCTTTGTTAAATATTCAGTATATATTTTTAAACTCTGTAAGCAGCAAACACTTACCATGGCCAAAAAGAGACATTAAGTTCCATAGTTAAAGTGGATAAAATGCTGCCAGCATAGGGTATATGCTGATATTCTGAATATTATGCAGACAAGATAAAATAATCAAACATGCATTTTTTGAAATTTCAAACTCACTGTGGATCTTTTTAAAATTTATTTTGGGAGCCAAAACCCCTACACTCCTTATGCAAGGAAAGAATCTATGTACCCTACTTTTACTTTGACACACAACAGCATCTTTGCTGCAGTGGTTACTGTTGTTGCATCACAGCAAGATGTTCTCTGGTTCGATTCTTGGCTGGGGTGCCTTCTGTGTGGAGTCTGTATGTCCTTCCTGTGTTTGTGTGGGTTTCCTCTGGCTACTCTGGTTTCCTTCCACATTCAAAGACATGCGTCTGGACCATTTCTCCCCAAGCCTCTGCTGAAAATAGATTGTGTAGTTGGACTTTCCTGATCAACAAATATAAAATGAAATAAATCTTGAAAGGGTTGCAACAACCTGAAAGAAATACCATTTTGATAATTTTGCATCAAGTGACCTGTCTTTAAGGGAGTATCCCCACAAGTAATTACTTAAGTCCCATCAATAAATGATTATACATTGTGACTACTGGCTTTCATTTTCTTTCCCACATAATTTACATACACAGTTCATCCCTTTTCTTGTCTCCTTGATGTTGGAGAACTATCCCCTGTTTTAGTTTCATTTGCAGTCTGTACCTCTTTTATAGCTTTACATTTTTTTTTACTTTTTCCGCATTGGTGGATGCTATTTTTTCATCATATGACTGACTCCCTATCCTTTTTACCACTCACACCTCTAAATATTTTATTTTCAATTCTGACTGGATCCTAATTTGTGGTGAACTCAAAACAGGCTTACCATTTAGCTAGACAATATAAAAGAGCCAGACTGTTTCTGCTGGCCAATTCAGCTAGTATACCAAAGCTAAAAATCATTGTAAAACATGGCTCTAACCTCCTCAGCACCAGCTGTCAATGTGAGAGTACAGCAGTCTGTGTCATCGCCTTCAGTGCCTCTGGATATTATTATTTTATATTGTTGTTCTGTAAATGGTGCTTACTCAAAAAAGGCCTTACAGTAGAACCCAGGTAATGCATTACACAGCTCTCATGACAGCAAGTAAAATCCACATGAGGCTCAGTTTCTAAAGTTGCAATGAATTAGTTAATCCATTAGTTAATGCTTACTCTTTTTTCTTTACATTGCAGGCACATAATTCAAGGTTAAATGAAGTATTAGACAGTGGCCCACATGAAAATATTAATTTTCAAATGAACAAATTAAAATTACTCTTGCGTTCATGGCACAGGCTCTCTAAACTATAAAGCCACAGGTTAAGGACATGGCCTATTGGCAGCCTTATCTGTAAGGCACCATTGTATACTTCAAGCAAACTTAACTGTAAAACTACAAGCCAGATATATCTTGTGCTCTGTGATGAAATTGAGCCAAGATCCGCTCATAGGAACATAAACAAATCTCTTCCTATGTCACTTTATAAAAGGGTAGCTTTTGTGAGAATGCTCCAGTTTGACAACAGCTGTTGTCTAATGAGAGTACTTTCAGCCTGCAAACACTGACTATGCTGTCAGTGATTTTTATGGGTTTTTATTTATTTTGAATGTTCGTTCTTTGTGTCATTTGGTGAGTTGGAGAATATTGACTAATATAAAGTTAGATGCATTAATGCATAGGAATTTGAAGATATTAGTAAGTAGAGCACAATGTTATAATTTGGCTAGAGGAACAGATATGGACAACTGTGGAGCAAATATTTTTATCAAGACATAGGAATGCTGGGGACAGGGGGATTTGGCTGGGCAAATCAGGAGCCGTGGGCATTTCCAGGTGAGAGCACATAGCTAATTAGCATTAGCCTTAGCCACAGCAAGGGCCCTGCGAGGGGAAAACCTCAGCAGTAGAACAGTGTAAGAATCAGGCAGGTTAACTATGATGCAGAAACCTTCTGAGCCAAGGCTTTCTCATCATGGTACTTCTTTCTAAATCCCAGAGAACATTTACATCCAAGATGTTTAGGCATTAATTCAAGAAGGAATTTGACAACTGGATAGGTATTCATAAATTCACCCCAGGTATGACTGGCCTATCACTCCTTGATAAAGTAGGCAAGGTCTAAGGGTACATACTGTCAAGGCATAAACGTTCACATAGCCCAGTGACAAAAACATTTCATGAT